>NW_027142718.1:0-198314 GCF_026170545.1 Melanerpes formicivorus
CAATGTTTTCATTAGTTTCGCTCACTCTCGAAATCAAGCATTTTACAGCAGGTTGGAGCAGCCTGTATCTCAGCACAGGAATAAGGTAGGGAAGAATTCTAAGGCTCATTTTGACTGCCTCCAGAAGTTAGATCAGATGGCAAATTGGATTTGGTGCTAGGTCTTTCCCTTTAGGTTTTACCCCAACAATGTTTTCATTAGTTTCGCTCACTCTCGAAATCAAGCATTTTACAGCAGGTTGGAGCAGCCTGTATCTCAGCACAGGAATAAGGTAGGGAAGAATTCTAAGGCTCATTTTGACTGCCTCCAGAAGTTAGATCAGATGGCAAATTGGATTTGGTGCTAGGTCTTTCCCTTTAGGTTTTACCCCAACAATGTTTTCATTAGTTTCGCTCACTCTCGAAATCAAGCATTTTACAGCAGGTTGGAGCAGCCTGTATCTCAGCACAGGAATAAGGTAGGGAAGAATTCTAAGGCTCATTTTGACTGCCTCCAGAAGTTAGATCAGATGGCAAATTGGATTTGGTGCTAGGTCTTTCCCTTTAGGTTTTACCCCAACAATGTTTTCATTAGTTTCGCTCACTCTCGAAATCAAGCATTTTACAGCAGGTTGGAGCAGCCTGTATCTCAGCACAGGAATAAGGTAGGGAAGAATTCTAAGGCTCATTTTGACTGCCTCCAGAAGTTAGATCAGATGGCAAATTGGATTTGGTGCTAGGTCTTTCCCTTTAGGTTTTACCCCAACAATGTTTTCATTAGTTTCGCTCACTCTCGAAATCAAGCATTTTACAGCAGGTTGGAGCAGCCTGTATCTCAGCACAGGAATAAGGTAGGGAAGAATTCTAAGGCTCATTTTGACTGCCTCCAGAAGTTAGATCAGATGGCAAATTGGATTTGGTGCTAGGTCTTTCCCTTTAGGTTTTACCCCAACAATGTTTTCATTAGTTTCGCTCACTCTCGAAATCAAGCATTTTACAGCAGGTTGGAGCAGCCTGTATCTCAGCACAGGAATAAGGTAGGGAAGAATTCTAAGGCTCATTTTGACTGCCTCCAGAAGTTAGATCAGATGGCAAATTGGATTTGGTGCTAGGTCTTTCCCTTTAGGTTTTACCCCAACAATGTTTTCATTAGTTTCGCTCACTCTCGAAATCAAGCATTTTACAGCAGGTTGGAGCAGCCTGTATCTCAGCACAGGAATAAGGTAGGGAAGAATTCTAAGGCTCATTTTGACTGCCTCCAGAAGTTAGATCAGATGGCAAATTGGATTTGGTGCTAGGTCTTTCCCTTTAGCGTTTTACCCCAACAATGTTTTCATTAGTTTCGCTCACTCTCGAAATCAAGCATTTTACAGCAGGTTGGAGCAGCCTGTATCTCAGCACAGGAATAAGGTAGGGAAGAATTCTAAGGCTCATTTTGACTGCCTCCAGAAGTTAGATCAGATGGCAAATTGGATTTGGTGCTAGGTCTTTCCCTTTAGGTTTTACCCCAACAATGTTTTCATTAGTTTCGCTCACTCTCGAAATCAAGCATTTTACAGCAGGTTGGAGCAGCCTGTATCTCAGCACAGGAATAAGGTAGGGAAGAATTCTAAGGCTCATTTTGACTGCCTCCAGAAGTTAGATCAGATGGCAAATTGGATTTGGTGCTAGGTCTTTCCCTTTAGGTTTTACCCCAACAATGTTTTCATTAGTTTCGCTCACTCTCGAAATCAAGCATTTTACAGCAGGTTGGAGCAGCCTGTATCTCAGCACAGGAATAAGGTAGGGAAGAATTCTAAGGCTCATTTTGACTGCCTCCAGAAGTTAGATCAGATGGCAAATTGGATTTGGTGCTAGGTCTTTCCCTTTAGGTTTTACCCCAACAATGTTTTCATTAGTTTCGCTCACTCTCGAAATCAAGCATTTTACAGCAGTTTGGAGCAGCCTGTATCTCAGCACAGGAATCAGGTAGGGAAGAATTCTAAGGATCATTTTGACTGCCTCCAGAAGTTAGATCAGATGGCAAATTGGATTTGGTGCTAGGTCTTTCCCTTTAGGTTTTACCCCAACAATGTTTTCATTAGTTTCGCTCACTCTCGAAATCAAGCATTTTACAGCAGGTTGGAGCAGCCTGTATCTCAGCACAGGAATAAGGTAGGGAAGAATTCTAAGGATCATTTTGACTGCCTCCAGAAGTTAGATCAGATGGCAAATTGGATTTGGTGCTAGGTCTTTCCCTTTAGGTTTTACCCCAACAATGTTTTCATTAGTTTCGCTCACTCTCGAAATCAAGCATTTTACAGCAGGTTGGAGCAGCCTGTATCTCAGCACAGGAATAAGGTAGGGAAGAATTCTAAGGCTCATTTTGACTGCCTCCAGAAGTTAGATCAGATGGCAAATTGGATTTGGTGCTAGGTCTTTCCCTTTAGGTTTTACCCCAACAATGTTTTCATTAGTTTCGCTCACTCTCGAAATCAAGCATTTTACAGCAGGTTGGAGCAGCCTGTATCTCAGCACAGGAATAAGGTAGGGAAGAATTCTAAGGCTCATTTTGACTGCCTCCAGAAGTTAGATCAGATGGCAAATTGGATTTGGTGCTAGGTCTTTCCCTTTAGGTTTTACCCCCAACAATGTTTTCATTAGTTTCGCTCACTCTCGAAATCAAGCATTTTACAGCAGGTTGGAGCAGCCTGTATCTCAGCACAGGAATAAGGTAGGGAAGAATTCTAAGGCTCATTTTGACTGCCTCCAGAAGTTAGATCAGATGGCAAATTGGGATTTGGTGTGCTAGGTCTTTCCCTTTAGGTTTTACCCCCAACAATGTTTTCATTAGTTTCGCTCACTCTCGAAATCAAGCATTTTACAGCAGGTTGGAGCAGCCTGTATCTCAGCACAGGAATAAGGTAGGGAAGAATTCTAAGGCTCATTTTGACTGCCTCCAGAAGTTAGATCAGATGGCAAATTGGATTTGGTGCTAGGTCTTTCCCTTTAGGTTTTACCCCAACAATGTTTTCATTAGTTTCGCTCACTCTCGAAATCAAGCATTTTACAGCAGGTTGGAGCAGCCTGTATCTCAGCACAGGAATAAGGTAGGGAAGAATTCTAAGGCTCATTTTGACTGCCTCCAGAAGTTAGATCAGATGGCAAATTGGATTTTGGTGCTAGGTCTTTCCCTTTAGGTTTTACCCCAACAATGTTTTCATTAGTTTCGCTCACTCTCGAAATCAAGCATTTTACAGCAGGTTGGAGCAGCCTGTATCTCAGCACAGGAAATAAGGTAGGGAAGAATTCTAAGGCTCATTTTGACTGCCTCCAGAAGTTAGATCAGATGGCAAATTGGATTTTGGTGCTAGGTCTTTCCCTTTAGGTTTTACCCCCAACAATGTTTTCATTAGTTTCGCTCACTCTCGAAATCAAGCATTTTACAGCAGGTTGGAGCAGCCTGTATCTCAGCACAGGAATAAGGTAGGGAAGAATTCTAAGGCTCATTTTGACTGCCTCCAGAAGTTAGATCAGATGGCAAATTGGATTTGGTGCTAGGTCTTTCCCTTTAGGTTTTACCCCAACAATGTTTTCATTAGTTTCGCTCACTCTCGAAATCAAGCATTTTACAGCAGGTTGGAGCAGCCTGTATCTCAGCACAGGAATAAGGTAGGGAAGAATTCTAAGGCTCATTTTGACTGCCTCCAGAAGTTAGATCAGATGGCAAATTGGATTTGGTGCTAGGTCTTTCCCTTTAGGTTTTACCCCAACAATGTTTTCATTAGTTTCGCTCACTCTCGAAATCAAGCATTTTACAGCAGGTTGGAGCAGCCTGTATCTCAGCCACAGGAATAAGGTAGGAGAAGAATTCTAAGGCTCATTTTGACTGCCTCCAGAAGTTAGATCAGATGGCAAATTGGATTTGGTGCTAGGTCTTTCCCTTTAGGTTTTACCCCAACAATGTTTTCATTAGTTTCGCTCACTCTCGAAATCAAGCATTTTACAGCAGGTTGGAGCAGCCTGTATCTCAGCACAGGAATAAGGTAGAGAAGAATTCTAAGGCTCATTTTGACTGCCTCCAGAAGTTAGATCAGATGGCAAATTGGATTTGGTGCTAGGTCTTTCCCTTAGGTTTTACCCCAACAATGTTTTTCATTAGTTTCGCTCACTCTCGAAATCAAGCATTTTACAGGCAGGTTGGAGCAGCCTGTATCTCAGCACAGGAATAAGGTAGGGAAGAATTCTAAGGCTCATTTTGACTGCCTCCAGAAGTTAGATCAGATGGCAAATTGGATTTGGTGCTAGGTCTTTCCCTTTAGGTTTTACCCCAACAATGTTTTCATTAGTTTCGCTCACTCTCGAAATCAAGCATTTTACAGCAGGTTGGAGCAGCCTGTATCTCAGCACAGGAATTAAGGTAGGGAAGAATTCTAAGGGCTCATTTTGACTGCCTCCAGAAGTTAGATCAGATGGCAAATTGGATTTGGTGCTAGGTCTTTCCCTTTAGGTTTTACCCCAACAATGTTTTCATTAGTTTCGCTCACTCTCGAAATCAAGCATTTTACAGCAGGTTGGAGCAGCCTGTATCTCAGCACAGGAATAAGGTAGGGAAGAATTCTAAGGCTCATTTTGACTGCCTCCAGAAGTTTAGATCAGATGGCAAATTGGATTTGGTGCTAGGTCTTTCCCTTTAGGTTTTACCCCAACAATGTTTTCATTAGTTTCGCTCACTCTCGAAATCAAGCATTTTACAGCAGGTTGGAGCAGCCTGTATCTCAGCACAGGAATAAGGTAGGGAAGAATTCTAAGGCTCATTTTGACTGCCTCCAGAAGTTAGATCAGATGGCAAATTGGATTTGGTGCTAGGTCTTTCCCTTTAGGTTTTACCCCAACAATGTTTTCATTAGTTTCGCTCACTCTCGAAATCAAGCATTTTACAGCAGGTTGGAGCAGCCTGTATCTCAGCACAGGAATAAGGTAGGGAAGAATTCTAAGGCTCATTTTGACTGCCTCCAGAAGTTAGATCAGATGGCAAATTGGATTTGGTGCTAGGTCTTTTCCCTTTAGGTTTTACCCCAACAATGTTTTCATTAGTTTCGCTCACTCTCGAAATCAAGCATTTTACAGCAGGTTGGAGCAGCCTGTATCTCAGCACAGGAATAAGGTAGGGAAGAATTCTAAGGCTCATTTTGACTGCCTCCAGAAGTTAGATCAGATGGCAAATTGGATTTGGTGCTAGGTCTTTCCCTTTAGGTTTTACCCCAACAATGTTTTCATTAGTTTCGCTCACTCTCGAAATCAAGCATTTTACAGCAGGTTGGAGCAGCCTGTATCTCAGCACAGGAATAAGGTAGGGAAGAATTCTAAGGCTCATTTTGACTGCCTCCAGAAGTTAGATCAGATGGCAAATTGGATTTGGTGCTAGGTCTTTCCCTTTAGGTTTTAACCCCAACAATGTTTTCATTAGTTTCGCTCACTCTCGAAATCAAGCATTTTACAGCAGGTTGGAGCAGCCTGTATCTCAGCACAGGAATAAGGTAGGGAAGAATTCTAAGGCTCATTTTTGACTGCCTCCAGAAGTTAGATCAGATGGCAAATTGGATTTGGTGCTAGGTCTTTCCCTTTAGGTTTTACCCCAACAATGTTTTCATTAGTTTCGCTCACTCTCGAAATCAAGCATTTTACAGCAGGTTGGAGCAGCCTGTATCTCAGCACAGGAATAAGGTAGGGAAGAATTCTAAGGCTCATTTTGACTGCCTCCAGAAGTTAGATCAGATGGCAAATTGGATTTGGTGCTAGGTCTTTCCCTTTAGGTTTTACCCCAACAATGTTTTCATTAGTTTCGCTCACTCTCGAAATCAAGCATTTTACAGCAGGTTGGAGCAGCCTGTATCTCAGCACAGGAATAAGGTAGGGAAGAATTCTAAGGCTCATTTTGACTGCCTCCAGAAGTTAGATCAGATGGCAAATTGGATTTGGTGCTAGGTCTTTTCCCTTTAGGTTTTACCCCCAACAATGTTTTCATTAGTTTCGCTCACTCTCGAAATCAAGCATTTTACAGCAGGTTGGAGCAGCCTGTATCTCAGCACAGGAATAAGGTAGGGAAGAATTCTAAGGCTCATTTTGACTGCCTCCAGAAGTTAGATCAGATGGCAAATTGGATTTGGTGCTAGGTCTTTCCCCTTTAGGTTTTACCCCAACAATGTTTTCATTAGTTTCGCTCACTCTCGAAATCAAGCATTTTACAGCAGGTTGGAGCAGCCTGTATCTCAGCACAGGAATAAGGAAGGGAAGAATTCAAAGGCTCATTTTGACTGCCTCCAGAAGTTAGATCAGATGGGAAATTGGATTTGGTGCTAGGTCTTTCCCTTTAGGTTTTACCCCAACAATGTTTTCATTAGTTTCGCTCACTCTCGAAATCAAGCATTTTACAGCAGGTTGGAGCAGCCTGTATCTCAGCACAGGAATAAGGTAGGGGAAGAATTCTAAGGCTCATTTTGACTGCCTCCAGAAGTTAGATCAGATGGCAAATTGGATTTGGTGCTAGGTCTTTCCCTTTAGGTTTTACCCCAACAATGTTTTCATTAGTTTCGCTCACTCTCGAAATCAAGCATTTTACAGCAGGTTGGAGCAGCCTGTATCTCAGCACAGGAATAAGGTAGGGAAGAATTCTAAGGCTCATTTTGACTGCCTCCAGAAGTTAGATCAGATGGCAAATTGGATTTGGTGCTAGGTCTTTCCCTTTAGGTTTTACCCCAACAATGTTTTCATTAGTTTCGCTCACTCTCGAAATCAAGCATTTTACAGCAGGTTGGAGCAGCCTGTATCTCAGCACAGGAATAAGGTAGGGAAGAATTCTAAGGATCATTTTGACTGCCTCCAGAAGTTAGATCAGATGGCAAATTGGATTTGGTGCTAGGTCTTTCCCTTTAGGTTTTACCCCAACAATGTTTTCATTAGTTTCGCTCACTCTCGAAATCAAGCATTTTACAGCAGGTTGGAGCAGCCTGTATCTCAGCACAGGAATAAGGTAGGGAAGAATTCTAAGGATCATTTTGACTGCCTCCAGAAGTTAGATCAGATGGCAAATTGGATTTGGTGCTAGGTCTTTCCCTTTAGGTTTTACCCCAACAATGTTTTCATTAGTTTCGCTCACTCTCGAAATCAAGCATTTTACAGCAGGTTGGAGCAGCCTGTATCTCAGCACAGGAATAAGGTAGGGAAGAATTCTAAGGCTCATTTTGACTGCCTCCAGAAGTTAGATCAGATGGCAAATTGGATTTGGTGCTAGGTCTTTCCCTTTAGGTTTTACCCCAACAATGTTTTCATTAGTTTCGCTCACTCTCGAAATCAAGCATTTTACAGCAGGTTGGAGCAGCCTGTATCTCAGCACAGGAATAAGGTAGGGAAGAATTCTAAGGCTCATTTTGACTGCCTCCAGAAGTTAGATCAGATGGCAAATTGGATTTGGTGCTAGGTCTTTCCCTTTAGGTTTTACCCCAACAATGTTTTCATTAGTTTCGCTCACTCTCGAAATCAAGCATTTTTACAGCAGGTTGGAGCAGCCTGTATCTCAGCACAGGAATAAGGTAGGGAAAGAATTCTAAGGCTCATTTTGACTGCCTCCAGAAGTTAGATCAGATGGCAAATTGGATTTGGTGCTAGGTCTTTCCCTTTAGGTTTTACCCCAACAATGTTTTCATTAGTTTCGCTCACTCTCGAAATCAAGCATTTTACAGCAGGTTGGAGCAGCCTGTATCTCAGCACAGGAATAAGGTAGGGAAGAATTCTAAGGCTCATTTTGACTGCCTCCAGAAGTTAGATCAGATGGCAAATTGGATTTGGTGCTAGGTCTTTCCCTTTAGGTTTTTACCCCAACAATGTTTTCATTAGTTTCGCTCACTCTCGAAATCAAGCATTTTACAGCAGGTTGGAGCAGCCTGTATCTCAGCACAGGAATAAGGTAGGGAAGAATTCTAAGGCTCATTTTGACTGCCTCCAGAAGTTAGATCAGATGGCAAATTGGATTTGGTGCTAGGTCCTTTCCCTTTAGGTTTTACCCCAACAATGTTTTCATTAGTTTCGCTCACTCTCGAAATCAAGCATTTTACAGCAGGTTGGAGCAGCCTGTATCTCAGCACAGGAATAAGGTAGGGAAGAATTCTAAGGCTCATTTTGACTGCCTCCAGAAGTTAGATCAGATGGCAAATTGGATTTGGTGCTAGGTCTTTCCCTTTAGGTTTTACCCCAACAATGTTTTCATTAGTTTCGCTCACTCTCGAAATCAAGCATTTTACAGCAGGTTGGAGCAGCCTGTATCTCAGCACAGGAATAAGGTAGGGAAGAATTCTAAGGCTCATTTTTGACTGCCTCCAGAAGTTAGATCAGATGGGAAATTGGATTTGGTGCTAGGTCTTTCCCTTTAGGTTTTACCCCAACAATGTTTTCATTAGTTTCGCTCACTCTCGAAATCAAGCATTTTACAGCAGGTTGGAGCAGCCTGTATCTCAGCACAGGAATAAGGTAGGAAGAATTCTAAGGATCATTTTGACTGCCTCCAGAAGTTAGATCAGATGGCAAATTGGATTTGGTGCTAGGTCTTTCCCTTTAGGTTTTACCCCAACAATGTTTTCATTAGTTTCGCTCACTCTCGAAATCAAGCATTTTACAGCAGGTTGGAGCAGCCTGTATCTCAGCACAGGAATAAGGTAGGGAAGAATTCTAAGGCTCATTTTGACTGCCTCCAGAAGTTAGATCAGATGGCAAATTGGATTTGGTGCTAGGTCTTTCCCTTTAGGTTTTACCCCAACAATGTTTTCATTAGTTTCGCTCACTCTCGAAATCAAGCATTTTACAGCAGGTTGGAGCAGCCTGTATCTCAGCACAGGAATAAGGTAGGGAAGAATTCTAAGGCTCATTTTTGACTGCCTCCAGAAGTTAGATCAGATGGCAAATTGGATTTGGTGCTAGGTCTTTCCCTTTAGGTTTTACCCCAACAATGTTTTCATTAGTTTCGCTCACTCTCGAAATCAAGCATTTTACAGCAGGTTGGAGCAGCCTGTATCTCAGCACAGGAATAAGGTAGGGAAGAATTCTAAGGCTCATTTTTGACTGCCTCCAGAAGTTAGATCAGATGGCAAATTGGATTTGGTGCTAGGTCTTTCCCTTTTAGGTTTTACCCCAACAATGTTTTCATTAGTTTCGCTCACTCTCGAAATCAAGCATTTTACAGCAGGTTGGGAGCAGCCTGTATCTCAGCACAGGAATAAGGTAGGGAAGAATTCTAAGGCTCATTTTGACTGCCTCCAGAAGTTAGATCAGATGGCAAATTGGATTTGGTGCTAGGTCTTTCCCTTTAGGTTTTACCCCAACAATGTTTTCATTAGTTTCGCTCACTCTCGAAATCAAGCATTTTACAGCAGGTTGGAGCAGCCTGTATCTCAGCACAGGAATAAGGTAGGGAAGAATTCTAAGGCTCATTTTGACTGCCTCCAGAAGTTAGATCAGATGGCAAATTGGATTTGGTGCTAGGTCATTTCCCTTTAGGTTTTACCCCAACAATGTTTTCATTAGTTTTGCTCACTCTCGAAATCAAGCATTTTACAGCAGGTTGGAGCAGCCTGTATCTCAGCACAGGAATAAGGTAGGGAAGAATTCTAAGGCTCATTTTGACTGCCTCCAGAAGTTAGATCAGATGGCAAATTGGATTTGGTGCTAGGTCTTTCCCTTTAGGTTTTTACCCCAACAATGTTTTTCATTAGTTTCGCTCACTCTCGAAATCAAGCATTTTACAGCAGGTTGGAGCAGCCTGTATCTCAGCACAGGAATAAGGTAGGGAAGAATTCTAAGGCTCATTTTGACTGCCTCCAGAAGTTAGATCAGATGGCAAATTGGATTTGGTGCTAGGTCTTTCCCTTTAGGTTTTACCCCAACAATGTTTTCATTAGTTTCGCTCACTCTCGAAATCAAGCATTTTACAGCAGGTTGGAGCAGCCTGTATCTCAGCACAGGAATAAGGAAGGGAAGAATTCAAAGGCTCATTTTGACTGCCTCCAGAAGTTAGATCAGATGGCAAATTGGATTTGGTGCTAGGTCTTTCCCTTTAGGTTTTACCCCAACAATGTTTTCATTAGTTTCGCTCACTCTCGAAATCAAGCATTTTACAGCAGGTTGGAGCAGCCTGTATCTCAGCACAGGAATAAGGTAGGGAAGAATTCTAAGGCTCATTTTGACTGCCTCCAGAAGTTAGATCAGATGGCAAATTGGATTTGGTGCTAGGTCTTTCCCTTTAGGTTTTACCCCAACAATGTTTTCATTAGTTTCGCTCACTCTCGAAATCAAGCATTTTACAGCAGGTTGGAGCAGCCTGTATCTCAGCACAGGAATAAGGTAGGGAAGAATTCTAAGGCTCATTTTGACTGCCTCCAGAAGTTAGATCAGATGGCAAATTGGATTTGGTGCTAGGTCTTTCCCTTTAGGTTTTACCCCAACAATGTTTTCATTAGTTTCGCTCACTCTCGAAATCAAGCATTTTACAGCAGGTTGGAGCAGCCTGTATCTCAGCACAGGAATAAGGTAGGGAAGAATTCTAAAGGATCATTTTGACTGCCTCCAGAAGTTAGATCAGATGGCAAATTGGATTTGGTGCTAGGTCTTTCCCTTTAGGTTTTACCCCAACAATGTTTTCATTAGTTTCGCTCACTCTCGAAATCAAGCATTTTACAGCAGGTTGGAGCAGCCTGTATCTCAGCACAGGAATAAGGTAGGGAAGAATTCTAAGGCTCATTTTGACTGCCTCCAGAAGTTAGATCAGATGGCAAATTGGATTTGGTGCTAGGTCTTTCCCTTTAGGTTTTACCCCAACAATGTTTTCATTAGTTTCGCTCACTCTCGAAATCAAGCATTTTACAGCAGGTTGGAGCAGCCTGTATCTCAGCACAGGAATAAGGTAGGGAAGAATTCTAAGGCTCATTTTGACTGCCTCCAGAAGTTAGATCAGATGGCAAATTGGATTTGGTGCTAGGTCTTTCCCTTTAGGTTTTACCCCAACAATGTTTTCATTAGTTTCGCTCACTCTCGAAATCAAGCATTTTACAGCAGGTTGGAGCAGCCTGTATCTCAGCACAGGAATAAGGTAGGGAAGAATTCTAAGGCTCATTTTGACTGCCTCCAGAAGTTAGATCAGATGGCAAATTGGATTTGGTGCTAGGTCTTTCCCTTTAGGTTTTACCCCAACAATGTTTTCATTAGTTTCGCTCACTCTCGAAATCAAGCATTTTACAGCAGGTTGGAGCAGCCTGTATCTCAGCACAGGAATAAGGTAGGGAAGAATTCTAAAGGATCATTTTGACTGCCTCCAGAAGTTAGATCAGATGGCAAATTGGATTTGGTGCTAGGTCTTTCCCTTTAGGTTTTACCCCAACAATGTTTTCATTAGTTTCGCTCACTCTCGAAATCAAGCATTTTACAGCAGGTTGGAGCAGCCTGTATCTCAGCACAGGAATAAGGTAGGGAAGAATTCTAAGGATCATTTTGACTGCCTCCAGAAGTTAGATCAGATGGCAAATTGGATTTGGTGCTAGGTCTTTCCCTTTAGGTTTTACCCCAACAATGTTTTCATTAGTTTCGCTCACTCTCGAAATCAAGCATTTTACAGCAGGTTGGAGCAGCCTGTATCTCAGCACAGGAATAAGGAAGGGAAGAATTCTAAGGCTCATTTTGACTGCCTCCAGAAGTTAGATCAGATGGCAAATTGGATTTGGTGCTAGGTCTTTCCCTTTAGGTTTTACCCCAACAATGTTTTCATTAGTTTCGCTCACTCTCGAAATCAAGCATTTTACAGCAGGTTGGAGCAGCCTGTATCTCAGCACAGGAATAAGGTAGGGAAGAATTCTAAGGCTCATTTTGACTGCCTCCAGAAGTTAGATCAGATGGCAAATTGGATTTGGTGCTAGGTCTTTCCCTTTAGGTTTTACCCCAACAATGTTTTCATTAGTTTCGCTCACTCTCGAAATCAAGCATTTTACAGCAGGTTGGAGCAGCCTGTATCTCAGCACAGGAATAAGGTAGGGAAGAATTCTAAGGCTCATTTTGACTGCCTCCAGAAGTTAGATCAGATGGCAAATTGGATTTGGTGCTAGGTCTTTCCCTTTAGGTTTTACCCCAACAATGTTTTCATTAGTTTCGCTCACTCTCGAAATCAAGCATTTTACAGCAGGTTGGAGCAGCCTGTATCTCAGCACAGGAATAAGGTAGGGAAAAATTCTAAGGCTCATTTTGACTGCCTCCAGAAGTTAGATCAGATGGCAAATTGGATTTGGTGCTAGGTCTTTCCCTTTAGGTTTTACCCCAACAATGTTTTCATTAGTTTCGCTCACTCTCGAAATCAAGCATTTTACAGCAGGTTGGAGCAGCCTGTATCTCAGCACAGGAATAAGGTAGGGAAGAATTCTAAGGCTCATTTTGACTGCCTCCAGAAGTTAGATCAGATGGCAAATTGGATTTGGTGCTAGGTCTTTCCCTTTAGGTTTTACCCCAACAATGTTTTCATTAGTTTCGCTCACTCTCGAAATCAAGCATTTTACAGCAGGTTGGAGCAGCCTGTATCTCAGCACAGGAATAAGGTAGGGAAGAATTCTAAGGCTCATTTTGACTGCCTCCAGAAGTTAGATCAGATGGCAAATTGGATTTGGTGCTAGGTCTTTCCCTTTAGGTTTTACCCCAACAATGTTTTCATTAGTTTCGCTCACTCTCGAAATCAAGCATTTTACAGCAGGTTGGAGCAGCCTGTATCTCAGCACAGGAATAAGGAAGGGAAGAATTCTAAGGATCATTTTGACTGCCTCCAGAAGTTAGATCAGATGGGAAATTGGATTTGGTGCTAGGTCTTTCCCTTTAGGTTTTACCCCAACAAAGTTTTCATTAGTTTCGCTCACTCTCGAAATCAAGCATTTTACAGCAGGTTGGAGCAGCCTGTATCTCAGCACAGGAATAAGGTAGGGAAGAATTCTAAGGCTCATTTTGACTGCCTCCAGAAGTTAGATCAGATGGCAAATTGGATTTGGTGCTAGGTCTTTCCCTTTAGGTTTTACCCCAACAATGTTTTCATTAGTTTCGCTCACTCTCGAAATCAAGCATTTTACAGCAGGTTGGAGCAGCCTGTATCTCAGCACAGGAATAAGGTAGGGAAGAATTCTAAGGCTCATTTTGACTGCCTCCAGAAGTTAGATCAGATGGCAAATTGGATTTGGTGCTAGGTCTTTCCCTTTAGGTTTTACCCCAACAATGTTTTCATTAGTTTCGCTCACTCTCGAAATCAAGCATTTTACAGCAGGTTGGAGCAGCCTGTATCTCAGCACAGGAATAAGGTAGGGAAGAATTCTAAGGATCATTTTGACTGCCTCCAGAAGTTAGATCAGATGGCAAATTGGATTTGGTGCTAGGTCTTTCCCTTTAGGTTTTACCCCAACAATGTTTTCATTAGTTTCGCTCACTCTCGAAATCAAGCATTTTACAGCAGGTTGGAGCAGCCTGTATCTCAGCACAGGAATAAGGTAGGGAAGAATTCTAAGGATCATTTTGACTGCCTCCAGAAGCTAGATCAGATGGCAAATTGGATTTGGTGCTAGGTCTTTCCCTTTAGGTTTTACCCCAACAATGTTTTCATTAGTTTCGCTCACTCTCGAAATCAAGCATTTTACAGCAGGTTGGAGCAGCCTGTATCTCAGCACAGGAATAAGGTGGGGAAGAATTCTAAGGCTCATTTTGACTGCCTCCAGAAGTTAGATCAGATGGCAAATTGGATTTGGTGCTAGGTCTTTCCCTTTAGGTTTTACCCCAACAATGTTTTCATTAGTTTCGCTCACTCTCGAAATCAAGCATTTTACAGCAGGTTGGAGCAGCCTGTATCTCAGCACAGGAATAAGGTAGGGAAGAATTCTAAGGATCATTTTGACTGCCTCCAGAAGTTAGATCAGATGGCAAATTGGATTTGGTGCTAGGTCTTTCCCTTTAGGTTTTACCCCAACAATGTTTTCATTAGTTTCGCTCACTCTCGAAATCAAGCATTTTACAGCAGGTTGGAGCAGCCTGTATCTCAGCACAGGAATAAGGTAGGGAAGAATTCTAAGGCTCATTTTGACTGCCTCCAGAAGTTAGATCAGATGGCAAATTGGATTTGGTGCTAGGTCTTTCCCTTTAGGTTTTACCCCAACAATGTTTTCATTAGTTTCGCTCACTCTCGAAATCAAGCATTTTACAGCAGGTTGGAGCAGCCTGTATCTCAGCACAGGAATAAGGTAGGGAAGAATTCTAAGGATCATTTTGACTGCCTCCAGAAGTTAGATCAGATGGCAAATTGGATTTGGTGCTAGGTCTTTCCCCTTAGGTTTTACCCCAACAATGTTTTCATTAGTTTCGCTCACTCTCGAAATCAAGCATTTTACAGCAGGTTGGAGCAGCCTGTATCTCAGCACAGGAATAAGGTAGGGAAGAATTCTAAGGATCATTTTGGCTGCCTCCAGAAGTTAGATCAGATGGCAAATTGGATTTGGTGCTAGGTCTTTCCCTTTAGGTTTTACCCCAACAATGTTTTCATTAGTTTCGCTCACTCTCGAAATCAAGCATTTTACAGCAGGTTGGAGCAGCCTGTATCTCAGCACAGGAATAAGGTAGGGAAGAATTCTAAGGCTCATTTTGACTGCCTCCAGAAGTTAGATCAGATGGCAAATTGGATTTGGTGCTAGGTCTTTCCCTTTAGGTTTTACCCCAACAATGTTTTCATTAGTTTCGCTCACTCTCGAAATCAAGCATTTTACAGCAGGTTGGAGCAGCCTGTATCTCAGCACAGGAATAAGGTAGGGAAGAATTCTAAGGCTCATTTTGACTGCCTCCAGAAGTTAGATCAGATGGCAAATTGGATTTGGTGCTAGGTCTTTCCCTTTAGGTTTTACCCCAACAATGTTTTCATTAGTTTCGCTCACTCTCGAAATCAAGCATTTTACAGCAGGTTGGAGCAGCCTGTATCTCAGCACAGGAATAAGGAAGGGAAGAATTCTAAGGATCATTTTGACTGCCTCCAGAAGTTAGATCAGATGGGAAATTGGATTTGGTGCTAGGTCTTTCCCTTTAGGTTTTACCCCAACAAAGTTTTCATTAGTTTCGCTCACTCTCGAAATCAAGCATTTTACAGCAGGTTGGAGCAGCCTGTATCTCAGCACAGGAATAAGGTAGGGAAGAATTCTAAGGCTCATTTTGGCTGCCTCCAGAAGTTAGATCAGATGGCAAATTGGATTTGGTGCTAGGTCTTTCCCTTTAGGTTTTACCCCAACAATGTTTTCATTAGTTTCGCTCACTCTCGAAATCAAGCATTTTACAGCAGGTTGGAGCAGCCTGTATCTCAGCACAGGAATAAGGTAGGGAAGAATTCTAAGGCTCATTTTGACTGCCTCCAGAAGTTAGATCAGATGGCAAATTGGATTTGGTGCTAGGTCTTTCCCTTTAGGTTTTACCCCAACAATGTTTTCATTAGTTTCGCTCACTCTCGAAATCAAGCATTTTACAGCAGGTTGGAGCAGCCTGTATCTCAGCACAGGAATAAGGTAGGGAAGAATTCTAAGGCTCATTTTGACTGCCTCCAGAAGTTAGATCAGATGGCAAATTGGATTTGGTGCTAGGTCTTTCCCTTTAGGTTTTACCCCAACAATGTTTTCATTAGTTTCGCTCACTCTCGAAATCAAGCATTTTACAGCAGGTTGGAGCAGCCTGTATCTCAGCACAGGAATAAGGTAGGGAAGAATTCTAAGGATCATTTTGACTGCCTCCAGAAGTTAGATCAGATGGCAAATTGGATTTGGTGCTAGGTCTTTCCCTTTAGGTTTTACCCCAACAATGTTTTCATTAGTTTCGCTCACTCTCGAAATCAAGCATTTTACAGCAGGTTGGAGCAGCCTGTATCTCAGCACAGGAATAAGGTAGGGAAGAATTCTAAGGCTCATTTTGACTGCCTCCAGAAGTTAGATCAGATGGCAAATTGGATTTGGTGCTAGGTCTTTCCCTTTAGGTTTTACCCCAACAATGTTTTCATTAGTTTCGCTCACTCTCGAAATCAAGCATTTTACAGCAGGTTGGAGCAGCCTGTATCTCAGCACAGGAATAAGGTAGGGAAGAATTCTAAGGCTCATTTTGACTGCCTCCAGAAGTTAGATCAGATGGCAAATTGGATTTGGTGCTAGGTCTTTCCCTTTAGGTTTTACCCCAACAATGTTTTCATTAGTTTCGCTCACTCTCGAAATCAAGCATTTTACAGCAGGTTGGAGCAGCCTGTATCTCAGCACAGGAATAAGGTAGGGAAGAATTCTAAGGCTCATTTTGACTGCCTCCAGAAGTTAGATCAGATGGCAAATTGGATTTGGTGCTAGGTCTTTCCCTTTAGGTTTTACCCCAACAATGTTTTCATTAGTTTCGCTCACTCTCGAAATCAAGCATTTTACAGCAGGTTGGAGCAGCCTGTATCTCAGCACAGGAATAAGGTAGGGAAGAATTCTAAGGCTCATTTTGACTGCCTCCAGAAGTTAGATCAGATGGCAAATTGGATTTGGTGCTAGGTCTTTCCCTTTAGGTTTTACCCCAACAATGTTTTCATTAGTTTCGCTCACTCTCGAAATCAAGCATTTTACAGCAGGTTGGAGCAGCCTGTATCTCAGCACAGGAATAAGGTAGGGAAGAATTCTAAGGCTCATTTTGACTGCCTCCAGAAGTTAGATCAGATGGCAAATTGGATTTGGTGCTAGGTCTTTCCCTTTAGGTTTTACCCCAACAATGTTTTCATTAGTTTCGCTCACTCTCGAAATCAAGCATTTTACAGCAGGTTGGAGCAGCCTGTATCTCAGCACAGGAATAAGGTAGGGAAGAATTCTAAGGCTCATTTTGACTGCCTCCAGAAGTTAGATCAGATGGCAAATTGGATTTGGTGCTAGGTCTTTCCCTTTAGGTTTTACCCCAACAATGTTTTCATTAGTTTCGCTCACTCTCGAAATCAAGCATTTTACAGCAGGTTGGAGCAGCCTGTATCTCAGCACAGGAATAAGGTAGGGAAGAATTCTAAGGCTCATTTTGACTGCCTCCAGAAGTTAGATCAGATGGCAAATTGGATTTGGTGCTAGGTCTTTCCCTTTAGGTTTTACCCCAACAATGTTTTCATTAGTTTCGCTCACTCTCGAAATCAAGCATTTTACAGCAGGTTGGAGCAGCCTGTATCTCAGCACAGGAATAAGGTAGGGAAGAATTCTAAGGCTCATTTTGACTGCCTCCAGAAGTTAGATCAGATGGCAAATTGGATTTGGTGCTAGGTCTTTCCCTTTAGGTTTTACCCCAACAATGTTTTCATTAGTTTCGCTCACTCTCGAAATCAAGCATTTTACAGCAGGTTGGAGCAGCCTGTATCTCAGCACAGGAATAAGGTAGGGAAGAATTCTAAGGCTCATTTTGACTGCCTCCAGAAGTTAGATCAGATGGCAAATTGGATTTGGTGCTAGGTCTTTCCCTTTAGGTTTTACCCCAACAATGTTTTCATTAGTTTCGCTCACTCTCGAAATCAAGCATTTTACAGCAGGTTGGAGCAGCCTGTATCTCAGCACAGGAATAAGGTAGGGAAGAATTCTAAGGCTCATTTTGACCCAGAAGGTTAGATCAGATGGCAAATTGGATTTGGTGCTTAGGTCTTCCCTTAGGTTTTACCCTAACAATGTTGTCATTAGTTTCGCTCACTCTCGAATCAAGCATTTTACAGCAGGTTGGGAGCAGCCTGTATCTCAGCATAGGGAATAAGGTAGGGAAGAATTCAAGGCTCATTTGAGCATGCCTCCAGAAGTTAGATCAGATGGCAAATTGGATTTGGTGCTAGGTCTTTCCCCTTTAGGTTTTACCCCAACAATGTTTTCATTAGTTTCGCTCACTCTCGAAATCAAGCATTTTACAGCAGGTTGGAGCAGCCTGTATCTCAGCACTAGGAATAAGGTAGGGAAGAATTCTAAGGCTCATTTTGACTGCCTCCTGAAGTTAGATCAGATGGCAAATTGGATTTGGTGCTAGGTCTTTCCCTTTAGGTTTTACCCCAACAATGTTTTCATTAGTTTCGCTCACTCTCGAAATCAAGCATTTTACAGCAGGTTGGAGCAGCCTGTATCTCAGCACAGGAATAAGGTAGGGAAGAATTCTAAGGCTCATTTTGACTGCCTCCAGAAGTTAGATCAGATGGCAAATTGGATTTGGTGCTAGGTCTTTTCCCTTTAGGTTTTACCCCAACAATGTTTTCATTAGTTTCGCTCACTCTCGAAATCAAGCATTTTACAGCAGGTTGGAGCAGCCTGTATCTCAGCACAGGAATAAGGTAGGGAAGAATTCTAAGGCTCATTTTGACTGCCTCCAGAAGTTAGATCAGATGGCAAATTGGATTTGGTGCTAGGTCTTTCCCTTTAGGTTTTACCCCAACAATGTTTTCATTAGTTTCGCTCACTCTCGAAATCAAGCATTTTACAGCAGGTTGGAGCAGCCTGTATCTCAGCACAGGAATAAGGTAGGGAAGAATTCTAAGGCTCATTTTGACTGCCTCCAGAAGTTAGATCAGATGGCAAATTGGATTTGGTGCTAGGTCTTTCCCTTTAGGTTTTACCCCAACAATGTTTTCATTAGTTTCGCTCACTCTCGAAATCAAGCATTTTACAGCAGGTTGGAGCAGCCTGTATCTCAGCACAGGAATAAGGTAGGGAAGAATTCTAAGGCTCATTTTGACTGCCCTCCAGAAGTTAGATCAGATGGCAAATTGGATTTGGTGCTAGGTCTTTCCCTTTAGGTTTTACCCCAACAATGTTTTCATTAGTTTCGCTCACTCTCGAAATCAAGCATTTTACAGCAGGTTGGAGCAGCCTGTATCTCAGCACAGGAATAAGGTAGGGAAGAATTCTAAGGCTCATTTTGACTGCCTCCAGAAGTTAGATCAGATGGCAAATTGGATTTGGTGCTAGGTCCTTTCCCTTTAGGTTTTACCCAACAATGTTTTCATTAGTTTCGCTCACTCTCGAAATCAAGCATTTTACAGCAGGTTGGAGCAGCCTGTATCTCAGCACAGGAATAAGGTAGGGAAGAATTCTAAGGCTCATTTTGACTGCCTCCAGAAGTTAGATCAGATGGCAAATTGGATTTGGTGCTAGGTCTTTCCCTTTAGGTTTACCCCAACAATGTTTTCATTAGTTTCGCTCACTCTCGAAATCAAGCATTTTACAGCAGGTTGGAGCAGCCTGTATCTCAGCACAGGAATAAGGTAGGGGAAGAATTCTAAGGCTCATTTTGACTGCCTCCAGAAGTTAGATCAGATGGCAAATTGGATTTGGTGCTAGGTCTTTCCCTTTAGGTTTTACCCCAACAATGTTTTCATTAGTTTCGCTCACTCTCGAAATCAAGCATTTTACAGCAGGTTGGAGCAGCCTGTATCTCAGCACAGGAATAAGGTAGGGAAGAATTCTAAGGCTCATTTTGACTGCCTCCAGAAGTTAGATCAGATGGCAAATTGGATTTGGTGCTAGGTCTTTCCCTTTAGGTTTTACCCCAACAATGTTTTCATTAGTTTCGCTCACTCTCGAAATCAAGCATTTTACAGCAGGTTGGAGCAGCCTGTATCTCAGCACAGGAATAAGGTAGGGAAGAATTCTAAGGCTCATTTTGACTGCCTCCAGAAGTTAGATCAGATGGCAAATTGGATTTGGTGCTAGGTCTTTCCCTTTAGGTTTTACCCCAACAATGTTTTCATTAGTTTCGCTCACTCTCGAAATCAAGCATTTTACAGCAGGTTGGAGCAGCCTGTATCTCAGCACAGGAATAAGGTAGGGAAGAATTCTAAGGCTCATTTTGACTGCCTCCAGAAGTTAGATCAGATGGCAAATTGGATTTGGTGCTAGGTCTTTCCCTTTAGGTTTTACCCCAACAATGTTTTCATTAGTTTCGCTCACTCTCGAAATCAAGCATTTTACAGCAGGTTGGAGCAGCCTGTATCTCAGCACAGGAATAAGGTAGGGAAGAATTCTAAGGCTCATTTTGACTGCCTCCAGAAGTTAGATCAGATGGCAAATTGGATTTGGTGCTAGGTCTTTCCCTTTAGGTTTTACCCCAACAATGTTTCCATTAGTTTCGCTCACTCTCGAAATCAAGCATTTTACAGCAGGTTGGAGCAGCCTGTATCTCAGCACAGGAATAAGGTAGGGAAGAATTCTAAGGCTCATTTTGACTGCCTCCAGAAGTTAGATCAGATGGCAAATTGGATTTGGTGCTAGGTCTTTCCCTTTAGGTTTTACCCCAACAATGTTTTCATTAGTTTCGCTCACTCTCGAAATCAAGCATTTTACAGCAGGTTGGAGCAGCCTGTATCTCAGCACAGGAATAAGGTAGGGAAGAATTCTAAGGCTCATTTTGACTGCCTCCAGAAGTTAGATCAGATGGCAAATTGGATTTGGTGCTAGGTCTTTCCCTTTAGGTTTTACCCCAACAATGTTTTCATTAGTTTCGCTCACTCTCGAAATCAAGCATTTTACAGCAGGTTGGAGCAGCCTGTATCTCAGCACAGGAATAAGGTAGGGAAGAATTCTAAGGCTCATTTTGACTGCCTCCAGAAGTTAGATCAGATGGCAAATTGGATTTGGTGCTAGGTCTTTCCCTTTAGGTTTTACCCCAACAATGTTTTCATTAGTTTCGCTCACTCTCGAAATCAAGCATTTTACAGCAGGTTGGAGCAGCCTGTATCTCAGCACAGGAATAAGGTAGGGAAGAATTCTAAGGCTCATTTTGACTGCCTCCAGAAGTTAGATCAGATGGCAAATTGGATTTGGTGCTAGGTCTTTCCCTTTAGGTTTTACCCCAACAATGTTTTCATTAGTTTCGCTCACTCTCGAAATCAAGCATTTTACAGCAGGTTGGAGCAGCCTGTATCTCAGCACAGGAATAAGGTAGGGAAGAATTCTAAGGCTCATTTTGACTGCCTCCAGAAGTTAGATCAGATGGCAAATTGGATTTGGTGCTAGGTCTTTCCCTTTAGGTTTTACCCCAACAATGTTTTCATTAGTTTCGCTCACTCTCGAAATCAAGCATTTTACAGCAGGTTGGAGCAGCCTGTATCTCAGCACAGGAATAAGGTAGGGAAGAATTCTAAGGCTCATTTTGACTGCCTCCAGAAGTTAGATCAGATGGCAAATTGGATTTGGTGCTAGGTCTTTCCCTTTAGGTTTTACCCCAACAATGTTTTCATTAGTTTCGCTCACTCTCGAAATCAAGCATTTTACAGCAGGTTGGAGCAGCCTGTATCTCAGCACAGGAATAAGGTAGGGAAGAATTCTAAGGCTCATTTTGACTGCCTCCAGAAGTTAGATCAGATGGCAAATTGATTTGGTGCTAGGTCTTTCCCTTTAGGTTTTACCCCCAACAATGTTTTCATTAGTTTCGCTCACTCTCGAAATCAAGCATTTTACAGCAGGTTGGAGCAGCCTGTATCTCAGCACAGGAATAAGGTAGGGAAGAATTCTAAGGCTCATTTTGACTGCCTCCAGAAGTTAGATCAGATGGCAAATTGGATTTGGTGCTAGGTCTTTCCCTTTAGGTTTTACCCCAACAATGTTTTCATTAGTTTCGCTCACTCTCGAAATCAAGCATTTTACAGCAGGTTGGAGCAGCCTGTATCTCAGCACAGGAATAAGGTAGGGAAGAATTCTAAGGCTCATTTTGTAAGGCTCATTTTGACTGCCTCCAGAAGTTAGATCAGATGGCAAATTGGATTTGGTGCTAGGTCTTTCCCTTTAGGTTTTACCCCAACAATGTTTTCATTAGTTTCGCTCACTCTCGAAATCAAGCATTTTACAGCAGGTTGGAGCAGCCTGTATCTCAGCACAGGAATAAGGTAGGGAAGAATTCTAAGGCTCATTTTGACTGCCTCCAGAAGTTAGATCAGATGGCAAATTGGATTTGGTGCTAGGTCTTTCCCTTTAGGTTTTACCCCAACAATGTTTTCATTAGTTTCGCTCACTCTCGAAATCAAGCATTTTACAGCAGGTTGGAGCAGCCTGTATCTCAGCACAGGAATAAGGTAGGGAAGAATTCTAAGGCTCATTTTGACTGCCTCCAGAAGTTAGATCAGATGGCAAATTGGATTTGGTGCTAGGTCTTTCCCTTTAGGTTTTACCCCAACAATGTTTTCATTAGTTTCGCTCACTCTCGAAATCAAGCATTTTACAGCAGGTTGGAGCAGCCTGTATCTCAGCACAGGAATAAGGTAGGGAAGAATTCTAAGGATCATTTTGACTGCCTCCAGAAGTTAGATCAGATGGCAAATTGGATTTGGTGCTAGGTCTTTCCCTTTAGGTTTTACCCCAACAATGTTTTCATTAGTTTCGCTCACTCTCGAAATCAAGCATTTTACAGCAGGTTGGAGCAGCCTGTATCTCAGCACAGGAATAAGGTAGGGAAGAATTCTAAGGATCATTTTGACTGCCTCCAGAAGTTAGATCAGATGGCAAATTGGATTTGGTGCTAGGTCTTTCCCTTTAGGTTTTACCCCAACAATGTTTTCATTAGTTTCGCTCACTCTCGAAATCAAGCATTTTACAGCAGGTTGGAGCAGCCTGTATCTCAGCACAGGAATAAGGTAGGGAAGAATTCTAAGGATCATTTTGACTGCCTCCAGAAGTTAGATCAGATGGCAAATTGGATTTGGTGCTAGGTCTTTCCCTTTAGGTTTTACCCCAACAATGTTTTCATTAGTTTCGCTCACTCTCGAAATCAAGCATTTTACAGCAGGTTGGAGCAGCCTGTATCTCAGCACAGGAATAAGGTAGGGAAGAATTCTAAGGATCATTTTGACTGCCTCCAGAAGTTAGATCAGATGGCAAATTGGATTTGGTGCTAGGTCTTTCCCTTTAGGTTTTACCCCAACAATGTTTTCATTAGTTTCGCTCACTCTCGAAATCAAGCATTTTACAGCAGGTTGGAGCAGCCTGTATCTCAGCACAGGAATAAGGTAGGGAAGAATTCTAAGGCTCATTTTGACTGCCTCCAGAAGTTAGATCAGATGGCAAATTGGATTTGGTGCTAGGTCTTTCCCTTTAGGTTTTACCCCAACAATGTTTTCATTAGTTTCGCTCACTCTCGAAATCAAGCATTTTACAGCAGGTTGGAGCAGCCTGTATCTCAGCACAGGAATAAGGTAGGGAAGAATTCTAAGGATCATTTTGACTGCCTCCAGAAGTTAGATCAGATGGCAAATTGGATTTGGTGCTAGGTCTTTCCCTTTAGGTTTTACCCCAACAATGTTTTCATTAGTTTCGCTCACTCTCGAAATCAAGCATTTTACAGCAGGTTGGAGCAGCCTGTATCTCAGCACAGGAATAAGGTAGGGAAGAATTCTAAGGCTCATTTTGACTGCCTCCAGAAGTTAGATCAGATGGCAAATTGGATTTGGTGCTAGGTCTTTCCCTTTAGGTTTTACCCCAACAATGTTTTCATTAGTTTCGCTCACTCTCGAAATCAAGCATTTTACAGCAGGTTGGAGCAGCCTGTATCTCAGCACAGGAATAAGGTAGGGAAGAATTCTAAGGCTCATTTTGACTGCCTCCAGAAGTTAGATCAGATGGCAAATTGGATTTGGTGCTAGGTCTTTCCCTTTAGGTTTTACCCCAACAATGTTTTCATTAGTTTCGCTCACTCTCGAAATCAAGCATTTTACAGCAGGTTGGAGCAGCCTGTATCTCAGCACAGGAATAAGGTAGGGAAGAATTCTAAGGCTCATTTTGACTGCCTCCAGAAGTTAGATCAGATGGCAAATTGGATTTGGTGCTAGGTCTTTCCCTTTAGGTTTTACCCCAACAATGTTTTCATTAGTTTCGCTCACTCTCGAAATCAAGCATTTTACAGCAGGTTGGAGCAGCCTGTATCTCAGCACAGGAATAAGGTAGGGAAGAATTCTAAGGCTCATTTTGACTGCCTCCAGAAGTTAGATCAGATGGCAAATTGGATTTGGTGCTAGGTCTTTCCCTTTAGGTTTTACCCCAACAATGTTTTCATTAGTTTCGCTCACTCTCGAAATCAAGCATTTTACAGCAGGTTGGAGCAGCCTGTATCTCAGCACAGGAATAAGGTAGGGAAGAATTCTAAGGCTCATTTTGACTGCCTCCAGAAGTTAGATCAGATGGCAAATTGGATTTGGTGCTAGGTCTTTCCCTTTAGGTTTTACCCCAACAATGTTTTCATTAGTTTCGCTCACTCTCGAAATCAAGCATTTTACAGCAGGTTGGAGCAGCCTGTATCTCAGCACAGGAATAAGGTAGGGAAGAATTCTAAGGATCATTGTGACTGCCTCCAGAAGTTAGATCAGATGGCAAATTGGATTTGGTGCTAGGTCTTTCCCTTTAGGTTTTACCCCAACAATGTTTTCATTAGTTTCGCTCACTCTCGAAATCAAGCATTTTACAGCAGGTTGGAGCAGCCTGTATCTCAGCACAGGAATAAGGTAGGGAAGAATTCTAAGGCTCATTTTGACTGCCTCCAGAAGTTAGATCAGATGGCAAATTGGATTTGGTGCTAGGTCTTTCCCTTTAGGTTTTACCCCAACAATGTTTTCATTAGTTTCGCTCACTCTCGAAATCAAGCATTTTACAGCAGGTTGGAGCAGCCTGTATCTCAGCACAGGAATAAGGTAGGGAAGAATTCTAAGGCTCATTTTGACTGCCTCCAGAAGTTAGATCAGATGGCAAATTGGATTTGGTGCTAGGTCTTTCCCTTTAGGTTTTACCCCAACAATGTTTTCATTAGTTTCGCTCACTCTCGAAATCAAGCATTTTACAGCAGGTTGGAGCAGCCTGTATCTCAGCACAGGAATAAGGTAGGGAAGAATTCTAAGGCTCATTTTGACTGCCTCCAGAAGTTAGATCAGATGGCAAATTGGATTTGGTGCTAGGTCTTTCCCTTTAGGTTTTACCCCAACAATGTTTTCATTAGTTTCGCTCACTCTCGAAATCAAGCATTTTACAGCAGGTTGGAGCAGCCTGTATCTCAGCACAGGAATAAGGTAGGGAAGAATTCTAAGGCTCATTTTGACTGCCTCCAGAAGTTAGATCAGATGGCAAATTGGATTTGGTGCTAGGTCTTTCCCTTTAGGTTTTACCCCAACAATGTTTTCATTAGTTTCGCTCACTCTCGAAATCAAGCATTTTACAGCAGGTTGGAGCAGCCTGTATCTCAGCACAGGAATAAGGTAGGGAAGAATTCTAAGGCTCATTTTGACTGCCTCCAGAAGTTAGATCAGATGGCAAATTGGATTTGGTGCTAGGTCTTTCCCTTTAGGTTTTACCCCAACAATGTTTTCATTAGTTTCGCTCACTCTCGAAATCAAGCATTTTACAGCAGGTTGGAGCAGCCTGTATCTCAGCACAGGAATAAGGTAGGGAAGAATTCTAAGGCTCATTTTGACTGCCTCCAGAAGTTAGATCAGATGGCAAATTGGATTTGGTGCTAGGTCTTTCCCTTTAGGTTTTACCCCAACAATGTTTTCATTAGTTTCGCTCACTCTCGAAATCAAGCATTTTACAGCAGGTTGGAGCAGCCTGTATCTCAGCACAGGAATAAGGTAGGGAAGAATTCTAAGGCTCATTTTGACTGCCTCCAGAAGTTAGATCAGATGGCAAATTGGATTTGGTGCTAGGTCTTTCCCTTTAGGTTTTACCCCAACAATGTTTTCATTAGTTTCGCTCACTCTCGAAATCAAGCATTTTACAGCAGGTTGGAGCAGCCTGTATCTCAGCACAGGAATAAGGTAGGGAAGAATTCTAAGGATCATTGTGACTGCCTCCAGAAGTTAGATCAGATGGCAAATTGGATTTGGTGCTAGGTCTTTCCCTTTAGGTTTTACCCCAACAATGTTTTCATTAGTTTCGCTCACTCTCGAAATCAAGCATTTTACAGCAGGTTGGAGCAGCCTGTATCTCAGCACAGGAATAAGGTAGGGAAGAATTCTAAGGCTCATTTTGACTGCCTCCAGAAGTTAGATCAGATGGCAAATTGGATTTGGTGCTAGGTCTTTCCCTTTAGGTTTTACCCCAACAATGTTTTCATTAGTTTCGCTCACTCTCGAAATCAAGCATTTTACAGCAGGTTGGAGCAGCCTGTATCTCAGCACAGGAATAAGGTAGGGAAGAATTCTAAGGCTCATTTTGACTGCCTCCAGAAGTTAGATCAGATGGCAAATTGGATTTGGTGCTAGGTCTTTCCCTTTAGGTTTTACCCCAACAATGTTTTCATTAGTTTCGCTCACTCTCGAAATCAAGCATTTTACAGCAGGTTGGAGCAGCCTGTATCTCAGCACAGGAATAAGGTAGGGAAGAATTCTAAGGCTCATTTTGACTGCCTCCAGAAGTTAGATCAGATGGCAAATTGGATTTGGTGCTAGGTCTTTCCCTTTAGGTTTTACCCCAACAATGTTTTCATTAGTTTCGCTCACTCTCGAAATCAAGCATTTTACAGCAGGTTGGAGCAGCCTGTATCTCAGCACAGGAATAAGGTAGGGAAGAATTCTAAGGCTCATTTTGACTGCCTCCAGAAGTTAGATCAGATGGCAAATTGGATTTGGTGCTAGGTCTTTCCCTTTAGGTTTTACCCCAACAATGTTTTCATTAGTTTCGCTCACTCTCGAAATCAAGCATTTTACAGCAGGTTGGAGCAGCCTGTATCTCAGCACAGGAATAAGGTAGGGAAGAATTCTAAGGCTCATTTTGACTGCCTCCAGAAGTTAGATCAGATGGCAAATTGGATTTGGTGCTAGGTCTTTCCCTTTAGGTTTTACCCCAACAATGTTTTCATTAGTTTCGCTCACTCTCGAAATCAAGCATTTTACAGCAGGTTGGAGCAGCCTGTATCTCAGCACAGGAATAAGGTAGGGAAGAATTCTAAGGCTCATTTTGACTGCCTCCAGAAGTTAGATCAGATGGCAAATTGGATTTGGTGCTAGGTCTTTCCCTTTAGGTTTTACCCCAACAATGTTTTCATTAGTTTCGCTCACTCTCGAAATCAAGCATTTTACAGCAGGTTGGAGCAGCCTGTATCTCAGCACAGGAATAAGGTAGGGAAGAATTCTAAGGCTCATTTTGACTGCCTCCAGAAGTTAGATCAGATGGCAAATTGGATTTGGTGCTAGGTCTTTCCCTTTAGGTTTTACCCCAACAATGTTTTCATTAGTTTCGCTCACTCTCGAAATCAAGCATTTTACAGCAGGTTGGAGCAGCCTGTATCTCAGCACAGGAATAAGGTAGGGAAGAATTCTAAGGATCATTTTGACTGCCTCCAGAAGTTAGATCAGATGGCAAATTGGATTTGGTGCTAGGTCTTTCCCTTTAGGTTTTACCCCAACAATGTTTTCATTAGTTTCGCTCACTCTCGAAATCAAGCATTTTACAGCAGGTTGGAGCAGCCTGTATCTCAGCACAGGAATAAGGTAGGGAAGAATTCTAAGGCTCATTTTGACTGCCTCCAGAAGTTAGATCAGATGGCAAATTGGATTTGGTGCTAGGTCTTTCCCTTTAGGTTTTACCCCAACAATGTTTTCATTAGTTTCGCTCACTCTCGAAATCAAGCATTTTACAGCAGGTTGGAGCAGCCTGTATCTCAGCACAGGAATAAGGTAGGGAAGAATTCTAAGGCTCATTTTGACTGCCTCCAGAAGTTAGATCAGATGGCAAATTGGATTTGGTGCTAGGTCTTTCCCTTTAGGTTTTACCCCAACAATGTTTTCATTAGTTTCGCTCACTCTCGAAATCAAGCATTTTACAGCAGGTTGGAGCAGCCTGTATCTCAGCACAGGAATAAGGTAGGGAAGAATTCTAAGGCTCATTTTGACTGCCTCCAGAAGTTAGATCAGATGGCAAATTGGATTTGGTGCTAGGTCTTTCCCTTTAGGTTTTACCCCAACAATGTTTTCATTAGTTTCGCTCACTCTCGAAATCAAGCATTTTACAGCAGGTTGGAGCAGCCTGTATCTCAGCACAGGAATAAGGTAGGGAAGAATTCTAAGGCTCATTTTGACTGCCTCCAGAAGTTAGATCAGATGGCAAATTGGATTTGGTGCTAGGTCTTTCCCTTTAGGTTTTACCCCAACAATGTTTTCATTAGTTTCGCTCACTCTCGAAATCAAGCATTTTACAGCAGGTTGGAGCAGCCTGTATCTCAGCACAGGAATAAGGTAGGGAAGAATTCTAAGGCTCATTTTGACTGCCTCCAGAAGTTAGATCAGATGGCAAATTGGATTTGGTGCTAGGTCTTTCCCTTTAGGTTTTACCCCAACAATGTTTTCATTAGTTTCGCTCACTCTCGAAATCAAGCATTTTACAGCAGGTTGGAGCAGCCTGTATCTCAGCACAGGAATAAGGTAGGGAAGAATTCTAAGGCTCATTTTGACTGCCTCCAGAAGTTAGATCAGATGGCAAATTGGATTTGGTGCTAGGTCTTTCCCTTTAGGTTTTACCCCAACAATGTTTTCATTAGTTTCGCTCACTCTCGAAATCAAGCATTTTACAGCAGGTTGGAGCAGCCTGTATCTCAGCATAGGAATAAGGTAGGGAAGAATTCTAAGGATCATTTTGACTGCCTCCAGAAGTTAGATCAGATGGCAAATTGGATTTGGTGCTAGGTCTTTCCCTTTAGGTTTTACCCCAACAATGTTTTCATTAGTTTCGCTCACTCTCGAAATCAAGCATTTTACAGCAGGTTGGAGCAGCCTGTATCTCAGCACAGGAATAAGGTAGGGAAGAATTCTAAGGCTCATTTTGACTGCCTCCAGAAGTTAGATCAGATGGCAAATTGGATTTGGTGCTAGGTCTTTCCCTTTAGGTTTTACCCCAACAATGTTTTCATTAGTTTCGCTCACTCTCGAAATCAAGCATTTTACAGCAGGTTGGAGCAGCCTGTATCTCAGCACAGGAATAAGGTAGGGAAGAATTCTAAGGATCATTTTGACTGCCTCCAGAAGTTAGATCAGATGGCAAATTGGATTTGGTGCTAGGTCTTTCCCTTTAGGTTTTACCCCAACAATGTTTTCATTAGTTTCGCTCACTCTCGAAATCAAGCATTTTACAGCAGGTTGGAGCAGCCTGTATCTCAGCACAGGAATAAGGTAGGGAAGAATTCTAAGGCTCATTTTGACTGCCTCCAGAAGTTAGATCAGATGGCAAATTGGATTTGGTGCTAGGTCTTTCCCTTTAGGTTTTACCCCAACAATGTTTTCATTAGTTTCGCTCACTCTCGAAATCAAGCATTTTACAGCAGGTTGGAGCAGCCTGTATCTCAGCACAGGAATAAGGTAGGGAAGAATTCTAAGGCTCATTTTGACTGCCTCCAGAAGTTAGATCAGATGGCAAATTGGATTTGGTGCTAGGTCTTTCCCTTTAGGTTTTACCCCAACAATGTTTTCATTAGTTTCGCTCACTCTCGAAATCAAGCATTTTACAGCAGGTTGGAGCAGCCTGTATCTCAGCACAGGAATAAGGTAGGGAAGAATTCTAAGGCTCATTTTGACTGCCTCCAGAAGTTAGATCAGATGGCAAATTGGATTTGGTGCTAGGTCTTTCCCTTTAGGTTTTACCCCAACAATGTTTTCATTAGTTTCGCTCACTCTCGAAATCAAGCATTTTACAGCAGGTTGGAGCAGCCTGTATCTCAGCACAGGAATAAGGTAGGGAAGAATTCTAAGGCTCATTTTGACTGCCTCCAGAAGTTAGATCAGATGGCAAATTGGATTTGGTGCTAGGTCTTTCCCTTTAGGTTTTACCCCAACAATGTTTTCATTAGTTTCGCTCACTCTCGAAATCAAGCATTTTACAGCAGGTTGGAGCAGCCTGTATCTCAGCACAGGAATAAGGTAGGGAAGAATTCTAAGGCTCATTTTGACTGCCTCCAGAAGTTAGATCAGATGGCAAATTGGATTTGGTGCTAGGTCTTTCCCTTTAGGTTTTACCCCAACAATGTTTTCATTAGTTTCGCTCACTCTCGAAATCAAGCATTTTACAGCAGGTTGGAGCAGCCTGTATCTCAGCACAGGAATAAGGTAGGGAAGAATTCTAAGGCTCATTTTGACTGCCTCCAGAAGTTAGATCAGATGGCAAATTGGATTTGGTGCTAGGTCTTTCCCTTTAGGTTTTACCCCAACAATGTTTTCATTAGTTTCGCTCACTCTCGAAATCAAGCATTTTACAGCAGGTTGGAGCAGCCTGTATCTCAGCACAGGAATAAGGTAGGGAAGAATTCTAAGGCTCATTTTGACTGCCTCCAGAAGTTAGATCAGATGGCAAATTGGATTTGGTGCTAGGTCTTTCCCTTTAGGTTTTACCCCAACAATGTTTTCATTAGTTTCGCTCACTCTCGAAATCAAGCATTTTACAGCAGGTTGGAGCAGCCTGTATCTCAGCACAGGAATAAGGTAGGGAAGAATTCTAAGGCTCATTTTGACTGCCTCCAGAAGTTAGATCAGATGGCAAATTGGATTTGGTGCTAGGTCTTTCCCTTTAGGTTTTACCCCAACAATGTTTTCATTAGTTTCGCTCACTCTCGAAATCAAGCATTTTACAGCAGGTTGGAGCAGCCTGTATCTCAGCACAGGAATAAGGTAGGGAAGAATTCTAAGGCTCATTTTGACTGCCTCCAGAAGTTAGATCAGATGGCAAATTGGATTTGGTGCTAGGTCTTTCCCTTTAGGTTTTACCCCAACAATGTTTTCATTAGTTTCGCTCACTCTCGAAATCAAGCATTTTACAGCAGGTTGGAGCAGCCTGTATCTCAGCACAGGAATAAGGTAGGGAAGAATTCTAAGGCTCATTTTGATTGCCTCCAGAAGTTAGATCAGATGGCAAATTGGATTTGGTGCTAGGTCTTTCCCTTTAGGTTTTACCCCAACAATGTTTTCATTAGTTTCGCTCACTCTCGAAATCAAGCATTTTACAGCAGGTTGGAGCAGCCTGTATCTCAGCACAGGAATAAGGTAGGGAAGAATTCTAAGGCTCATTTTGACTGCCTCCAGAAGTTAGATCAGATGGCAAATTGGATTTGGTGCTAGGTCTTTCCCTTTAGGTTTTACCCCAACAATGTTTTCATTAGTTTCGCTCACTCTCGAAATCAAGCATTTTACAGCAGGTTGGAGCAGCCTGTATCTCAGCACAGGAATAAGGTAGGGAAGAATTCTAAGGCTCATTTTGACTGCCTCCAGAAGTTAGATCAGATGGCAAATTGGATTTGGTGCTAGGTCTTTCCCTTTAGGTTTTACCCCAACAATGTTTTCATTAGTTTCGCTCACTCTCGAAATCAAGCATTTTACAGCAGGTTGGAGCAGCCTGTATCTCAGCACAGGAATAAGGTAGGGAAGAATTCTAAGGATCATTTTGACTGCCTCCAGAAGTTAGATCAGATGGCAAATTGGATTTGGTGCTAGGTCTTTCCCTTTAGGTTTTACCCCAACAATGTTTTCATTAGTTTCGCTCACTCTCGAAATCAAGCATTTTACAGCAGGTTGGAGCAGCCTGTATCTCAGCACAGGAATAAGGTAGGGAAGAATTCTAAGGCTCATTTTGACTGCCTCCAGAAGTTAGATCAGATGGCAAATTGGATTTGGTGCTAGGTCTTTCCCTTTAGGTTTTACCCCAACAATGTTTTCATTAGTTTCGCTCACTCTCGAAATCAAGCATTTTACAGCAGGTTGGAGCAGCCTGTATCTCAGCACAGGAATAAGGTAGGGAAGAATTCTAAGGCTCATTTTGACTGCCTCCAGAAGTTAGATCAGATGGCAAATTGGATTTGGTGCTAGGTCTTTCCCTTTAGGTTTTACCCCAACAATGTTTTCATTAGTTTCGCTCACTCTCGAAATCAAGCATTTTACAGCAGGTTGGAGCAGCCTGTATCTCAGCACAGGAATAAGGTAGGGAAGAATTCTAAGGCTCATTTTGACTGCCTCCAGAAGTTAGATCAGATGGCAAATTGGATTTGGTGCTAGGTCTTTCCCTTTAGGTTTTACCCCAACAATGTTTTCATTAGTTTCGCTCACTCTCGAAATCAAGCATTTTACAGCAGGTTGGAGCAGCCTGTATCTCAGCACAGGAATAAGGTAGGGAAGAATTCTAAGGCTCATTTTGACTGCCTCCAGAAGTTAGATCAGATGGCAAATTGGATTTGGTGCTAGGTCTTTCCCTTTAGGTTTTACCCCAACAATGTTTTCATTAGTTTCGCTCACTCTCGAAATCAAGCATTTTACAGCAGGTTGGAGCAGCCTGTATCTCAGCACAGGAATAAGGTAGGGAAGAATTCTAAGGCTCATTTTGACTGCCTCCAGAAGTTAGATCAGATGGCAAATTGGATTTGGTGCTAGGTCTTTCCCTTTAGGTTTTACCCCAACAATGTTTTCATTAGTTTCGCTCACTCTCGAAATCAAGCATTTTACAGCAGGTTGGAGCAGCCTGTATCTCAGCACAGGAATAAGGTAGGGAAGAATTCTAAGGATCATTGTGACTGCCTCCAGAAGTTAGATCAGATGGCAAATTGGATTTGGTGCTAGGTCTTTCCCTTTAGGTTTTACCCCAACAATGTTTTCATTAGTTTCGCTCACTCTCGAAATCAAGCATTTTACAGCAGGTTGGAGCAGCCTGTATCTCAGCACAGGAATAAGGTAGGGAAGAATTCAAATGCTCATTTTGACTGCCTCCAGAAGTTAGATCAGATGGCAAATTGGATTTGGTGCTAGGTCTTTCCCTTTAGGTTTTACCCCAACAATGTTTTCATTAGTTTCGCTCACTCTCGAAATCAAGCATTTTACAGCAGGTTGGAGAGGTTGGAGCAGCCTGTATCTCAGCACAGGAATAAGGTAGGGAAGAATTCTAAGGCTCATTTTGACTGCCTCCAGAAGTTAGATCAGATGGCAAATTGGATTTGGTGCTAGGTCTTTCCCTTTAGGTTTTACCCCAACAATGTTTTCATTAGTTTCGCTCACTCTCGAAATCAAGCATTTTACAGCAGGTTGGAGCAGCCTGTATCTCATGCACAGGAATAAGGTAGGGAAGAATTCTAAGGCTCATTTTGACTGCCTCCAGAAGTTAGATCAGATGGCAAATTGGATTTGGTGCTAGGTCTTTCCCTTTAGGTTTTACCCCAACAATGTTTTCATTAGTTTCGCTCACTCTCGAAATCAAGCATTTTACAGCAGGTTGGAGCAGCCTGTATCTCAGCACAGGAATAAGGTAGGGAAGAATTCTAAGGCTCATTTTGACTGCCTCCAGAAGTTAGATCAGATGGCAAATTGGATTTGGTGCTAGGTCTTTCCCTTTAGGTTTTACCCCAACAATGTTTTCATTAGTTTCGCTCACTCTCGAAATCAAGCATTTTACAGCAGGTTGGAGCAGCCTGTATCTCAGCACAGGAATAAGGTAGGGAAGAATTCTAAGGCTCATTTTGACTGCCTCCAGAAGTTAGATCAGATGGCAAATTGGATTTGGTGCTAGGTCTTTCCCTTTAGGTTTTACCCCAACAATGTTTTCATTAGTTTCGCTCACTCTCGAAATCAAGCATTTTACAGCAGGTTGGAGCAGCCTGTATCTCAGCACAGGAATAAGGTAGGGAAGAATTCTAAGGCTCATTTTGACTGCCTCCAGAAGTTAGATCAGATGGCAAATTGGATTTGGTGCTAGGTCTTTCCCTTTAGGTTTTACCCCAACAATGTTTTCATTAGTTTCGCTCACTCTCGAAATCAAGCATTTTACAGCAGGTTGGAGCAGCCTGTATCTCAGCACAGGAATAAGGTAGGGAAGAATTCTAAGGCTCATTTTGACTGCCTCCAGAAGTTAGATCAGATGGCAAATTGGATTTGGTGCTAGGTCTTTCCCTTTAGGTTTTACCCCAACAATGTTTTCATTAGTTTCGCTCACTCTCGAAATCAAGCATTTTACAGCAGGTTGGAGCAGCCTGTATCTCAGCACAGGAATAAGGTAGGGAAGAATTCTAAGGCTCATTTTGACTGCCTCCAGAAGTTAGATCAGATGGCAAATTGGATTTGGTGCTAGGTCTTTCCCTTTAGGTTTTACCCCAACAATGTTTTCATTAGTTTCGCTCACTCTCGAAATCAAGCATTTTACAGCAGGTTGGAGCAGCCTGTATCTCAGCACAGGAATAAGGTAGGGAAGAATTCTAAGGCTCATTTTGACTGCCTCCAGAAGTTAGATCAGATGGCAAATTGGATTTGGTGCTAGGTCTTTCCCTTTAGGTTTTACCCCAACAATGTTTTCATTAGTTTCGCTCACTCTCGAAATCAAGCATTTTACAGCAGGTTGGAGCAGCCTGTATCTCAGCACAGGAATAAGGTAGGGAAGAATTCTAAGGCTCATTTTGACTGCCTCCAGAAGTTAGATCAGATGGCAAATTGGATTTGGTGCTAGGTCTTTCCCTTTAGGTTTTACCCCAACAATGTTTTCATTAGTTTCGCTCACTCTCGAAATCAAGCATTTTACAGCAGGTTGGAGCAGCCTGTATCTCAGCACAGGAATAAGGTAGGGAAGAATTCTAAGGCTCATTTTGACTGCCTCCAGAAGTTAGATCAGATGGCAAATTGGATTTGGTGCTAGGTCTTTCCCTTTAGGTTTTACCCCAACAATGTTTTCATTAGTTTCGCTCACTCTCGAAATCAAGCATTTTACAGCAGGTTGGAGCAGCCTGTATCTCAGCACAGGAATAAGGTAGGGAAGAATTCTAAGGCTCATTTTGACTGCCTCCAGAAGTTAGATCAGATGGCAAATTGGATTTGGTGCTAGGTCTTTCCCTTTAGGTTTTACCCCAACAATGTTTTCATTAGTTTCGCTCACTCTCGAAATCAAGCATTTTACAGCAGGTTGGAGCAGCCTGTATCTCAGCACAGGAATAAGGTAGGGAAGAATTCTAAGGCTCATTTTGACTGCCTCCAGAAGTTAGATCAGATGGCAAATTGGATTTGGTGCTAGGTCTTTCCCTTTAGGTTTTACCCCAACAATGTTTTCATTAGTTTCGCTCACTCTCGAAATCAAGCATTTTACAGCAGGTTGGAGCAGCCTGTATCTCAGCACAGGAATAAGGTAGGGAAGAATTCTAAGGCTCATTTTGACTGCCTCCAGAAGTTAGATCAGATGGCAAATTGGATTTGGTGCTAGGTCTTTCCCTTTAGGTTTTACCCCAACAATGTTTTCATTAGTTTCGCTCACTCTCGAAATCAAGCATTTTACAGCAGGTTGGAGCAGCCTGTATCTCAGCACAGGAATAAGGTAGGGAAGAATTCTAAGGCTCATTTTGACTGCCTCCAGAAGTTAGATCAGATGGCAAATTGGATTTGGTGCTAGGTCTTTCCCTTTAGGTTTTACCCCAACAATGTTTTCATTAGTTTCGCTCACTCTCGAAATCAAGCATTTTACAGCAGGTTGGAGCAGCCTGTATCTCAGCACAGGAATAAGGTAGGGAAGAATTCTAAGGCTCATTTTGACTGCCTCCAGAAGTTAGATCAGATGGCAAATTGGATTTGGTGCTAGGTCTTTCCCTTTAGGTTTTACCCCAACAATGTTTTCATTAGTTTCGCTCACTCTCGAAATCAAGCATTTTACAGCAGGTTGGAGCAGCCTGTATCTCAGCACAGGAATAAGGTAGGGAAGAATTCTAAGGCTCATTTTGACTGCCTCCAGAAGTTAGATCAGATGGCAAATTGGATTTGGTGCTAGGTCTTTCCCTTTAGGTTTTACCCCAACAATGTTTTCATTAGTTTCGCTCACTCTCGAAATCAAGCATTTTACAGCAGGTTGGAGCAGCCTGTATCTCAGCACAGGAATAAGGTAGGGAAGAATTCTAAGGCTCATTTTGACTGCCTCCAGAAGTTAGATCAGATGGCAAATTGGATTTGGTGCTAGGTCTTTCCCTTTAGGTTTTACCCCAACAATGTTTTCATTAGTTTCGCTCACTCTCGAAATCAAGCATTTTACAGCAGGTTGGAGCAGCCTGTATCTCAGCACAGGAATAAGGTAGGGAAGAATTCTAAGGCTCATTTTGACTGCCTCCAGAAGTTAGATCAGATGGCAAATTGGATTTGGTGCTAGGTCTTTCCCTTTAGGTTTTACCCCAACAATGTTTTCATTAGTTTCGCTCACTCTCGAAATCAAGCATTTTACAGCAGGTTGGAGCAGCCTGTATCTCAGCACAGGAATAAGGTAGGGAAGAATTCTAAGGCTCATTTTGACTGCCTCCAGAAGTTAGATCAGATGGCAAATTGGATTTGGTGCTAGGTCTTTCCCTTTAGGTTTTACCCCAACAATGTTTTCATTAGTTTCGCTCACTCTCGAAATCAAGCATTTTACAGCAGGTTGGAGCAGCCTGTATCTCAGCACAGGAATAAGGTAGGGAAGAATTCTAAGGCTCATTTTGACTGCCTCCAGAAGTTAGATCAGATGGCAAATTGGATTTGGTGCTAGGTCTTTCCCTTTAGGTTTTACCCCAACAATGTTTTCATTAGTTTCGCTCACTCTCGAAATCAAGCATTTTACAGCAGGTTGGAGCAGCCTGTATCTCAGCACAGGAATAAGGTAGGGAAGAATTCTAAGGCTCATTTTGACTGCCTCCAGAAGTTAGATCAGATGGCAAATTGGATTTGGTGCTAGGTCTTTCCCTTTAGGTTTTACCCCAACAATGTTTTCATTAGTTTCGCTCACTCTCGAAATCAAGCATTTTACAGCAGGTTGGAGCAGCCTGTATCTCAGCACAGGAATAAGGTAGGGAAGAATTCTAAGGCTCATTTTGACTGCCTCCAGAAGTTAGATCAGATGGCAAATTGGATTTGGTGCTAGGTCTTTCCCTTTAGGTTTTACCCCAACAATGTTTTCATTAGTTTCGCTCACTCTCGAAATCAAGCATTTTACAGCAGGTTGGAGCAGCCTGTATCTCAGCACAGGAATAAGGTAGGGAAGAATTCTAAGGCTCATTTTGACTGCCTCCAGAAGTTAGATCAGATGGCAAATTGGATTTGGTGCTAGGTCTTTCCCTTTAGGTTTTACCCCAACAATGTTTTCATTAGTTTCGCTCACTCTCGAAATCAAGCATTTTACAGCAGGTTGGAGCAGCCTGTATCTCAGCACAGGAATAAGGTAGGGAAGAATTCTAAGGCTCATTTTGACTGCCTCCAGAAGTTAGATCAGATGGCAAATTGGATTTGGTGCTAGGTCTTTCCCTTTAGGTTTTACCCCAACAATGTTTTCATTAGTTTCGCTCACTCTCGAAATCAAGCATTTTACAGCAGGTTGGAGCAGCCTGTATCTCAGCACAGGAATAAGGTAGGGAAGAATTCTAAGGCTCATTTTGACTGCCTCCAGAAGTTAGATCAGATGGCAAATTGGATTTGGTGCTAGGTCTTTCCCTTTAGGTTTTACCCCAACAATGTTTTCATTAGTTTCGCTCACTCTCGAAATCAAGCATTTTACAGCAGGTTGGAGCAGCCTGTATCTCAGCACAGGAATAAGGTAGGGAAGAATTCTAAGGCTCATTTTGACTGCCTCCAGAAGTTAGATCAGATGGCAAATTGGATTTGGTGCTAGGTCTTTCCCTTTAGGTTTTACCCCAACAATGTTTTCATTAGTTTCGCTCACTCTCGAAATCAAGCATTTTACAGCAGGTTGGAGCAGCCTGTATCTCAGCACAGGAATAAGGTAGGGAAGAATTCTAAGGCTCATTTTGACTGCCTCCAGAAGTTAGATCAGATGGCAAATTGGATTTGGTGCTAGGTCTTTCCCTTTAGGTTTTACCCCAACAATGTTTTCATTAGTTTCGCTCACTCTCGAAATCAAGCATTTTACAGCAGGTTGGAGCAGCCTGTATCTCAGCACAGGAATAAGGTAGGGAAGAATTCTAAGGCTCATTTTGACTGCCTCCAGAAGTTAGATCAGATGGCAAATTGGATTTGGTGCTAGGTCTTTCCCTTTAGGTTTTACCCCAACAATGTTTTCATTAGTTTCGCTCACTCTCGAAATCAAGCATTTTACAGCAGGTTGGAGCAGCCTGTATCTCAGCACAGGAATAAGGTAGGGAAGAATTCTAAGGCTCATTTTGACTGCCTCCAGAAGTTAGATCAGATGGCAAATTGGATTTGGTGCTAGGTCTTTCCCTTTAGGTTTTACCCCAACAATGTTTTCATTAGTTTCGCTCACTCTCGAAATCAAGCATTTTACAGCAGGTTGGAGCAGCCTGTATCTCAGCACAGGAATAAGGTAGGGAAGAATTCTAAGGCTCATTTTGACTGCCTCCAGAAGTTAGATCAGATGGCAAATTGGATTTGGTGCTAGGTCTTTCCCTTTAGGTTTTACCCCAACAATGTTTTCATTAGTTTCGCTCACTCTCGAAATCAAGCATTTTACAGCAGGTTGGAGCAGCCTGTATCTCAGCACAGGAATAAGGTAGGGAAGAATTCTAAGGCTCATTTTGACTGCCTCCAGAAGTTAGATCAGATGGCAAATTGGATTTGGTGCTAGGTCTTTCCCTTTAGGTTTTACCCCAACAATGTTTTCATTAGTTTCGCTCACTCTCGAAATCAAGCATTTTACAGCAGGTTGGAGCAGCCTGTATCTCAGCACAGGAATAAGGTAGGGAAGAATTCTAAGGCTCATTTTGACTGCCTCCAGAAGTTAGATCAGATGGCAAATTGGATTTGGTGCTAGGTCTTTCCCTTTAGGTTTTACCCCAACAATGTTTTCATTAGTTTCGCTCACTCTCGAAATCAAGCATTTTACAGCAGGTTGGAGCAGCCTGTATCTCAGCACAGGAATAAGGTAGGGAAGAATTCTAAGGCTCATTTTGACTGCCTCCAGAAGTTAGATCAGATGGCAAATTGGATTTGGTGCTAGGTCTTTCCCTTTAGGTTTTACCCCAACAATGTTTTCATTAGTTTCGCTCACTCTCGAAATCAAGCATTTTACAGCAGGTTGGAGCAGCCTGTATCTCAGCACAGGAATAAGGTAGGGAAGAATTCTAAGGCTCATTTTGACTGCCTCCAGAAGTTAGATCAGATGGCAAATTGGATTTGGTGCTAGGTCTTTCCCTTTAGGTTTTACCCCAACAATGTTTTCATTAGTTTCGCTCACTCTCGAAATCAAGCATTTTACAGCAGGTTGGAGCAGCCTGTATCTCAGCACAGGAATAAGGTAGGGAAGAATTCTAAGGCTCATTTTGACTGCCTCCAGAAGTTAGATCAGATGGCAAATTGGATTTGGTGCTAGGTCTTTCCCTTTAGGTTTTACCCCAACAATGTTTTCATTAGTTTCGCTCACTCTCGAAATCAAGCATTTTACAGCAGGTTGGAGCAGCCTGTATCTCAGCACAGGAATAAGGTAGGGAAGAATTCTAAGGCTCATTTTGACTGCCTCCAGAAGTTAGATCAGATGGCAAATTGGATTTGGTGCTAGGTCTTTCCCTTTAGGTTTTACCCCAACAATGTTTTCATTAGTTTCGCTCACTCTCGAAATCAAGCATTTTACAGCAGGTTGGAGCAGCCTGTATCTCAGCACAGGAATAAGGTAGGGAAGAATTCTAAGGCTCATTTTGACTGCCTCCAGAAGTTAGATCAGATGGCAAATTGGATTTGGTGCTAGGTCTTTCCCTTTAGGTTTTACCCCAACAATGTTTTCATTAGTTTCGCTCACTCTCGAAATCAAGCATTTTACAGCAGGTTGGAGCAGCCTGTATCTCAGCACAGGAATAAGGTAGGGAAGAATTCTAAGGCTCATTTTGACTGCCTCCAGAAGTTAGATCAGATGGCAAATTGGATTTGGTGCTAGGTCTTTCCCTTTAGGTTTTACCCCAACAATGTTTTCATTAGTTTCGCTCACTCTCGAAATCAAGCATTTTACAGCAGGTTGGAGCAGCCTGTATCTCAGCACAGGAATAAGGTAGGGAAGAATTCTAAGGCTCATTTTGACTGCCTCCAGAAGTTAGATCAGATGGCAAATTGGATTTGGTGCTAGGTCTTTCCCTTTAGGTTTTACCCCAACAATGTTTTCATTAGTTTCGCTCACTCTCGAAATCAAGCATTTTACAGCAGGTTGGAGCAGCCTGTATCTCAGCACAGGAATAAGGTAGGGAAGAATTCTAAGGCTCATTTTGACTGCCTCCAGAAGTTAGATCAGATGGCAAATTGGATTTGGTGCTAGGTCTTTCCCTTTAGGTTTTACCCCAACAATGTTTTCATTAGTTTCGCTCACTCTCGAAATCAAGCATTTTACAGCAGGTTGGAGCAGCCTGTATCTCAGCACAGGAACAAGGTAGGGAAGAATTCTAAGGCTCATTTTGACTGCCTCCAGAAGTTAGATCAGATGGCAAATTGGATTTGGTGCTAGGTCTTTCCCTTTAGGTTTTACCCCAACAATGTTTTCATTAGTTTCGCTCACTCTCGAAATCAAGCATTTTACAGCAGGTTGGAGCAGCCTGTATCTCAGCACAGGAATAAGGTAGGGAAGAATTCTAAGGCTCATTTTGACTGCCTCCAGAAGTTAGATCAGATGGCAAATTGGATTTGGTGCTAGGTCTTTCCCTTTAGGTTTTACCCCAACAATGTTTTCATTAGTTTCGCTCACTCTCGAAATCAAGCATTTTACAGCAGGTTGGAGCAGCCTGTATCTCAGCACAGGAATAAGGTAGGGAAGAATTCTAAGGCTCATTTTGACTGCCTCCAGAAGTTAGATCAGATGGCAAATTGGATTTGGTGCTAGGTCTTTCCCTTTAGGTTTTACCCCAACAATGTTTTCATTAGTTTCGCTCACTCTCGAAATCAAGCATTTTACAGCAGGTTGGAGCAGCCTGTATCTCAGCACAGGAATAAGGTAGGGAAGAATTCTAAGGCTCATTTTGACTGCCTCCAGAAGTTAGATCAGATGGCAAATTGGATTTGGTGCTAGGTCTTTCCCTTTAGGTTTTACCCCAACAATGTTTTCATTAGTTTCGCTCACTCTCGAAATCAAGCATTTTACAGCAGGTTGGAGCAGCCTGTATCTCAGCACAGGAATAAGGTAGGGAAGAATTCTAAGGCTCATTTTGACTGCCTCCAGAAGTTAGATCAGATGGCAAATTGGATTTGGTGCTAGGTCTTTCCCTTTAGGTTTTACCCCAACAATGTTTTCATTAGTTTCGCTCACTCTCGAAATCAAGCATTTTACAGCAGGTTGGAGCAGCCTGTATCTCAGCACAGGAATAAGGTAGGGAAGAATTCTAAGGCTCATTTTGACTGCCTCCAGAAGTTAGATCAGATGGCAAATTGGATTTGGTGCTAGGTCTTTCCCTTTAGGTTTTACCCCAACAATGTTTTCATTAGTTTCGCTCACTCTCGAAATCAAGCATTTTACAGCAGGTTGGAGCAGCCTGTATCTCAGCACAGGAATAAGGTAGGGAAGAATTCTAAGGCTCATTTTGACTGCCTCCAGAAGTTAGATCAGATGGCAAATTGGATTTGGTGCTAGGTCTTTCCCTTTAGGTTTTACCCCAACAATGTTTTCATTAGTTTCGCTCACTCTCGAAATCAAGCATTTTACAGCAGGTTGGAGCAGCCTGTATCTCAGCACAGGAATAAGGTAGGGAAGAATTCTAAGGCTCATTTTGACTGCCTCCAGAAGTTAGATCAGATGGCAAATTGGATTTGGTGCTAGGTCTTTCCCTTTAGGTTTTACCCCAACAATGTTTTCATTAGTTTCGCTCACTCTCGAAATCAAGCATTTTACAGCAGGTTGGAGCAGCCTGTATCTCAGCACAGGAATAAGGTAGGGAAGAATTCTAAGGCTCATTTTGACTGCCTCCAGAAGTTAGATCAGATGGCAAATTGGATTTGGTGCTAGGTCTTTCCCTTTAGGTTTTACCCCAACAATGTTTTCATTAGTTTCGCTCACTCTCGAAATCAAGCATTTTACAGCAGGTTGGAGCAGCCTGTATCTCAGCACAGGAATAAGGTAGGGAAGAATTCTAAGGCTCATTTTGACTGCCTCCAGAAGTTAGATCAGATGGCAAATTGGATTTGGTGCTAGGTCTTTCCCTTTAGGTTTTACCCCAACAATGTTTTCATTAGTTTCGCTCACTCTCGAAATCAAGCATTTTACAGCAGGTTGGAGCAGCCTGTATCTCAGCACAGGAATAAGGTAGGGAAGAATTCTAAGGCTCATTTTGACTGCCTCCAGAAGTTAGATCAGATGGCAAATTGGATTTGGTGCTAGGTCTTTCCCTTTAGGTTTTACCCCAACAATGTTTTCATTAGTTTCGCTCACTCTCGAAATCAAGCATTTTACAGCAGGTTGGAGCAGCCTGTATCTCAGCACAGGAATAAGGTAGGGAAGAATTCTAAGGCTCATTTTGACTGCCTCCAGAAGTTAGATCAGATGGCAAATTGGATTTGGTGCTAGGTCTTTCCCTTTAGGTTTTACCCCAACAATGTTTTCATTAGTTTCGCTCACTCTCGAAATCAAGCATTTTACAGCAGGTTGGAGCAGCCTGTATCTCAGCACAGGAATAAGGTAGGGAAGAATTCTAAGGCTCATTTTGACTGCCTCCAGAAGTTAGATCAGATGGCAAATTGGATTTGGTGCTAGGTCTTTCCCTTTAGGTTTTACCCCAACAATGTTTTCATTAGTTTCGCTCACTCTCGAAATCAAGCATTTTACAGCAGGTTGGAGCAGCCTGTATCTCAGCACAGGAATAAGGTAGGGAAGAATTCTAAGGCTCATTTTGACTGCCTCCAGAAGTTAGATCAGATGGCAAATTGGATTTGGTGCTAGGTCTTTCCCTTTAGGTTTTACCCCAACAATGTTTTCATTAGTTTCGCTCACTCTCGAAATCAAGCATTTTACAGCAGGTTGGAGCAGCCTGTATCTCAGCACAGGAATAAGGTAGGGAAGAATTCTAAGGCTCATTTTGACTGCCTCCAGAAGTTAGATCAGATGGCAAATTGGATTTGGTGCTAGGTCTTTCCCTTTAGGTTTTACCCCAACAATGTTTTCATTAGTTTCGCTCACTCTCGAAATCAAGCATTTTACAGCAGGTTGGAGCAGCCTGTATCTCAGCACAGGAATAAGGTAGGGAAGAATTCTAAGGCTCATTTTGACTGCCTCCAGAAGTTAGATCAGATGGCAAATTGGATTTGGTGCTAGGTCTTTCCCTTTAGGTTTTACCCCAACAATGTTTTCATTAGTTTCGCTCACTCTCGAAATCAAGCATTTTACAGCAGGTTGGAGCAGCCTGTATCTCAGCACAGGAATAAGGTAGGGAAGAATTCTAAGGCTCATTTTGACTGCCTCCAGAAGTTAGATCAGATGGCAAATTGGATTTGGTGCTAGGTCTTTCCCTTTAGGTTTTACCCCAACAATGTTTTCATTAGTTTCGCTCACTCTCGAAATCAAGCATTTTACAGCAGGTTGGAGCAGCCTGTATCTCAGCACAGGAATAAGGTAGGGAAGAATTCTAAGGCTCATTTTGACTGCCTCCAGAAGTTAGATCAGATGGCAAATTGGATTTGGTGCTAGGTCTTTCCCTTTAGGTTTTACCCCAACAATGTTTTCATTAGTTTCGCTCACTCTCGAAATCAAGCATTTTACAGCAGGTTGGAGCAGCCTGTATCTCAGCACAGGAATAAGGTAGGGAAGAATTCTAAGGCTCATTTTGACTGCCTCCAGAAGTTAGATCAGATGGCAAATTGGATTTGGTGCTAGGTCTTTCCCTTTAGGTTTTACCCCAACAATGTTTTCATTAGTTTCGCTCACTCTCGAAATCAAGCATTTTACAGCAGGTTGGAGCAGCCTGTATCTCAGCACAGGAATAAGGTAGGGAAGAATTCTAAGGCTCATTTTGACTGCCTCCAGAAGTTAGATCAGATGGCAAATTGGATTTGGTGCTAGGTCTTTCCCTTTAGGTTTTACCCCAACAATGTTTTCATTAGTTTCGCTCACTCTCGAAATCAAGCATTTTACAGCAGGTTGGAGCAGCCTGTATCTCAGCACAGGAATAAGGTAGGGAAGAATTCTAAGGCTCATTTTGACTGCCTCCAGAAGTTAGATCAGATGGCAAATTGGATTTGGTGCTAGGTCTTTCCCTTTAGGTTTTACCCCAACAATGTTTTCATTAGTTTCGCTCACTCTCGAAATCAAGCATTTTAGCAGCAGGTTGGAGCAGCCTGTATCTCAGCACAGGAATAAGGTAGGGAAGAATTCTAAGGCTCATTTTGACTGCCTCCAGAAGTTAGATCAGATGGCAAATTGGATTTGGTGCTAGGTCTTTCCCTTTAGGTTTTACCCCAACAATGTTTTCATTAGTTTCGCTCACTCTCGAAATCAAGCATTTTACAGCAGGTTGGAGCAGCCTGTATCTCAGCACAGGAATAAGGTAGGGAAGAATTCTAAGGCTCATTTTGACTGCCTCCAGAAGTTAGATCAGATGGCAAATTGGATTTGGTGCTAGGTCTTTCCCTTTAGGTTTTACCCCAACAATGTTTTCATTAGTTTCGCTCACTCTCGAAATCAAGCATTTTACAGCAGGTTGGAGCAGCCTGTATCTCAGCACAGGAATAAGGTAGGGAAGAATTCTAAGGCTCATTTTGACTGCCTCCAGAAGTTAGATCAGATGGCAAATTGGATTTGGTGCTAGGTCTTTCCCTTTAGGTTTTACCCCAACAATGTTTTCATTAGTTTCGCTCACTCTCGAAATCAAGCATTTTACAGCAGGTTGGAGCAGCCTGTATCTCAGCACAGGAATAAGGTAGGGAAGAATTCTAAGGCTCATTTTGACTGCCTCCAGAAGTTAGATCAGATGGCAAATTGGATTTGGTGCTAGGTCTTTCCCTTTAGGTTTTACCCCAACAATGTTTTCATTAGTTTCGCTCACTCTCGAAATCAAGCATTTTACAGCAGGTTGGAGCAGCCTGTATCTCAGCACAGGAATAAGGTAGGGAAGAATTCTAAGGCTCATTTTGACTGCCTCCAGAAGTTAGATCAGATGGCAAATTGGATTTGGTGCTAGGTCTTTCCCTTTAGGTTTTACCCCAACAATGTTTTCATTAGTTTCGCTCACTCTCGAAATCAAGCATTTTACAGCAGGTTGGAGCAGCCTGTATCTCAGCACAGGAATAAGGTAGGGAAGAATTCTAAGGCTCATTTTGACTGCCTCCAGAAGTTAGATCAGATGGCAAATTGGATTTGGTGCTAGGTCTTTCCCTTTAGGTTTTACAGTTTCGCTCACTCTCGAAATCAAGCATTTTACAGAAGGTGTTGGAGCAGCCTGTATCTCAGCAATGGAATAAAGGTAGGGAAGAATTCAAAGGCTCATTTTGACTGCCTCCAGAAGTTAGATCAGATGGCAAATTGGATTTGGTGCTAGGTCTTTCCCCTTTAGGTTTTAACCCCCAACAATGTTTTCATTAGTTTCGCTCACTCTCGAAATCAAGCATTTTACAGCAGGTTGGAGCAGCCTGTATCTCAGCACAGGAATAAGGTAGGGGAAGAATTCTAAGGCTCTTTTTGAACTTGCCTCCAGAAAGTTAGATTCAGATGGCAAATTGGATTTGGTGCTAGGTCTTTCACCTTTAGGTTTTACCCCAACAATGTTTTCATTAGTTTCGCTCACTCTCGAAATCAAGCATTTTACAGCAGGTTGGAGCAGCCTGTATCTCAGCACAGGAATAAGGGAGGGAAGAATTCTAAGGCTCATTTTGACTGCCTCCAGAAGTTAGATCAGATGGCAAATTGGATTTGGTGCTAGGTCTTTCCCTTTAGGTTTTACCCCAACAATGTTTTCATTAGTTTCGCTCACTCTCGAAATCAAGCATTTTACAGCAGGTTGGAGCAGCCTGTAATCTCAGCACAGGAATAAGGTAGGGAAGAATTCTAAGGCTCATTTTGACTGCCTCCAGAAGTTAGAATCAGAAGGCAAATTGGATTTGGTGCTAGGTCTTTCCCTTTAGGTTTTTACCCCAACAATGTTTTCATTAGTTTCGCTCACTCTCGAAATCAAGCATTTTACAGCAGGTTGGAGCAGCCTGTATCTCAGCACAGGAATAAGGTAGGGAAGAATTCTAAGGCTCTTTTTGACTGCCTCCAGAAGTTAGATCAGATGGCAAATTGGATATTGGTGCTAGGTCTTTCCCTTTAGGTTTTACCCCCAACAATGTTTTCATTAGTTTCGCTCACTCTCGAAATCAAGCATTTTACAGGCAGGTTGGAGCAGCCTGTATCTCAGCAGCAGGAATAAGGTAGGGAAGAATTCTAAGGCTCATTTTGACTGCCTCCCAGAAGTTAGATCAGATGGCAAATTGGATTTGGTGCTAGGGTCTTTCCCTTTAGGTTTTACCCCAACAATGTTTTCATTAGTTTCGCTCACTCTCGAAATCAAGCATTTTACAGCAGGTTGGAGCAGCCTGTATCTCAGCACAGGAATAAGGGGAGGGAAGAATTCTAAGGCTCATTTTGACTGCCTCCAGAAGTTAGATCAGATGGCAAATTGGATATGGTGCTAGGTCTTCCCTTTAGGTTTTTACCCCAACAATGTTTTCATTAGTTTTCGCTCACTCTCGAAATCAAGCATTTTACAGCAGGTTGGAGCAGCCTGTATCTCAGCACAGGAATAAGGGAGGGAAGAATTCTAAGGCTCATTTTTGACTGCCTCCAGAAGTTAGATCAGATGGCAAATTGGATTTGGTGCTAGGTCTTTCCCTTTAGGTTTTACCCCAACAATGTTTTCATTAGTTTCGCTCACTCTCGAAATCAAGCATTTTACAGCAGGTTGGAGCAGCCTGTATCTCAGCACAGGAATAAGGTAGGGAAGAATTCTAAGGCTCATTTTGACTGCCTCCCAGGAAGTTAGATCAGATGGCAAATTGGATTTGGTGCTAGGTCTTTCCCTTTAGGTTTTTACCCCAACAATGTTTTTCATTAGTTTCGCTCACTCTCGAAATCAAGGCATTTTACAGCAGGTTGGGAGCAGCCTGTATCTCAGCACAGGAATAAGGTAGGGAAGAATTTCTAAGGCACATTTTGACTGCCTCCAGAAGTTTAGATCAGATGGCAAAATTGGATTTGTGCTAGGTCTTTCCCTTTAGGTTTTTACCCCAACAATGTTTTCATTAGTTTCGCTCACTCTCGAATATCAAGCATTTTACAGCAGGTTGGAGCAGCCTGTATCTCAGCACAGGAATAAGGGTAGGGAAGAATTCTAAGGCTCATTTTGACTGCCTCCAGAAGTTAGATCAGATGGCAAATTGGATTTGGTGCTATGGTCTTTCCCTTTAGGTTTTACCCCCAACAATGTTTTCATTAGTTTCGCTCACTCTCGAAATCAATCATTTTACTGCAGGTTGGAGCAGCCTGTATCTCAGCACAGGAATAAGGTAGGGAAGAATTCTAAGGCTCATTTTGACTGCCTCCAGAAGTTAGATCAGATGGCAAATTGGATTTGGGTGCTGCTAGGTCTTTCCCTTTAGGTTTTACCCCAACAATGTTTTCATTAGTTTCGCTCACTCTCGAAATCAAGCATTTTACAGCCAGGTTTGGAGCAGCCTGTATCTCAGCACAGGAATAAGGGTAGGGAAGAATTCTAAGGCTCATTTTGACTGCCTCCAGAAGTTAGATCATATGATGGCAAATTGGATTTGGTGCTAGGTCTTTCCCTTTAGGTTTTACCCCAACAATGTTTTCATTAGTTTCGCTCACTCTCGAAATCAAGCATTTTACAGGCAGGTTGGAGCAGCCTGTATCTCAGCACAGGAATAAGGTAGGGAAGAATTCTAAGGCTCATTTTGACTGCCTCCAGAAGTTAGATCAGATGGCAAATTGGATTTGGTGCTAGGTCTTTCCCTTTAGGTTTTACCCCAACAATGTTTTCATTAGTTTCGCTCACTCTCGAAATCAAGCATTTTACAGCAGGTTGGAGCAGCCTGTATCTCAGCACAGGAATAAGGTAGGGAAGAATTCTAAGGCTCATTTTGACTGCCTCCAGAAGTTAGATCAGATGGGCAAATTGGATTTGGTGCTAGGTCTTTCCCTTTAGGGTTTTACCCAACAATGTTTTCATTAGTTTCGCTCACTCTCGAAATCAAGCATTTTACAGCAGGTTTGGAGCAGCCTGTATCTCAGCACAGGAATAAGGTAGGGAAGAATTCTAAGGCTCATTTTGACTGCCTCCAGAAGTTAGATCAGATGGCAAATTGGATTTGGTGCTAGGTCTTTCCCTTTAGGTTTTACCCCAACAATGTTTTCATTAGTTTCGCTCACTCTACGAAATCAAGCATTTTACAGCAGGTTGGAGCAGCCTGTATCTCAGCACAGGAATAAGGTAGGGGAAGAATTCTAAGGCTCATTTTGACTGCCCTCCAGAAGTTAGATCAGATGGCAAATTGGATTTGGTGCTAGGTCTTTCCCTTTAGGTTTTTACCCCAACAATGTTTTCATTAGTTTCGCTCACTCTCGAAATCAAGCATTTTACAGCAGGTTGGAGCAGCCTGTATCTCAGCACAGGAATAAGGTAGGGAAGAATTCTAAGGCTCATTTTGACTGCCTCCAGAGAAGTTAGATCAGATGGCAAATTGGATTTGGTGCTAGGTCTTTCCCTTTAGGTTTTACCCCAACAATGGTTTTCATTAGTTTCGCTCACTCTCGAAATCAAGCATTTTACAGCAGGTTGGAGCAGCCTGTATCTCAGCACAGGAATAAGGTAGGGAAGAATTCTAAGGCTCATTTTGACTGCCTCCAGAAGTTAGATCAGATGGCAAATTGGATTTGGTGCTAGGTCTTTCCCTTTAGGTTTTACCCCAACAATGTTTTCATTAGTTTCGCTCACTCTCGAAATCAAGCATTTTACAGCAGGTTGGAGCAGCCTGTATACTCAGCACAGGAATAAGGTAGGGAAGAATTCTAAGGCTCATTTTGACTGCCTCCAGAAGTTAGATCAGATGGCAAATTGGATTTGGTGCTAGGTCTTTCCCTTTAGGTTTTACCCCAACATTGTTTTCATTAGTTTCGCTCACTCTCGAAATCAAGCATTTTACTGCAGGTTGGAGCAGCCTGTATCTCAGCACAGGAATAAGGTAGGGAAGAATTCTAAGGCTCATTTTGACTGCCTCCAGAAGTTAGATCAGATGGCAAATGTGGATTTGGTGCTAGGTCTTTCCCTTTAGGTTTTACCCCAACAGTGTTTTCATTAGTTTCGCTCACTCTCGAAATCAAGCATTTTACAGCAGGTTGGAGCAGCCTGTATCTCAGCACAGGAATAAGGTAGGGAAGAATTCTAAGGCTCATTTTGACTGCCTCCAGAAGTTAGATCAGATGGCATATTGGATTTGGTGCTAGGTCTTTTCCCTTTAGGTTTTACCACCAACAGTGTTTTCATTAGTTTCGCTCACTCTCGAAATCAAGCATTTTACAGCAGGTTGGAGCAGCCTGTATCTCAGCACAGGAAATAAGGGTAGGGAAGAATTCTAAGGCTCATTTTGACTGCCTCCAGAAGTTAGATCAGATGGCAAATTGGATTTGGTGCTAGGTCTTTCCCTTTAGGTTTTACCCCAACAATGTTTTCATTAGTTTCGCTCACTCTCGAAATCAAGCATTTTACAGCAGGTTGGAGCAGCCTGTATCTCAGCACAGGAATAAGGGAGGGAAGAATTCTAAGGCTCATTTTGACTGCCTCCAGAAGTTAGATCAGATGGCAAATTGGATTTGGTGCTAGGGTCTTTCCCTTTAGGTTTTACCCCAACAATGTTTTTCATTAGTTTCGCTCACTCTCGAAATCAAGCATTTTACAGCAGGTTGGAGCAGCCTGTATCTCAGCACAGGAATAAGGTAGGGAAGAATTCTAAGGCTCATTTTGACTGCCTCCAGAAGTTAGATCAGATGGCAAATTGGATTTGGTGCTAGGTCTTTCCCTTTAGGTTTACCCCAACAATGTTTTCATTAGTTTCGCTCACTCTCGAAATCAAGCATTTTACAGCAGGTTGGAGCAGCCTGTATCTCAGCACAGGAATAAGGTAGGGAAGAATTCTAAGGCTCATTTTGACTGCCTCCAGAAGTTAGATCAGATGGGCAAAATTGGATTTGGTGCTAGGTCTTTCCCTTTAGGTTTTACCCCAACAATGTTTTCATTAGTTTCGCTCACTCTCGAAATCAAGCATTTTACAGCAGGTTGGAGCAGCCTGTATCTCAGCACAGGAATAAGGTAGGGAAGAATTCTAAGGCTCATTTTGACTGCCTCCAGAAGTTAGATCAGATGGCAAATTGGATTTGGTGCTAGGTCTTTCCCTTTAGGTTTTACCCCAACAATGTTTTCATTAGTTTCGCTCACTCTCGAAATCAAGCATTTTACAGCAGGTTGGAGCAGCCTGTATCTCAGCACAGGAATAAGGTAGGGAAGAATTCTAAGGCTCATTTTGACTGCCTCCAGAAGTTAGATCAGATGGCAAATTGGGATTTGGTGCTAGGTCTTTCCCTTTAGGTTTTACCCCAACAATGTTTTCATTAGTTTCGCTCACTCTCGAAATCAAGCATTTTACAGCAGGTTGGAGCAGCCTGTATCTCAGCACAGGAATAAGGTAGGGAAGAATTCTAAGGCTCATTTTGACTGCCTCCAGAAGTTAGATCAGATGGCAAATTGGATTTGGTGCTAGGTCTTTCCCTTTAGGTTTTACCCCAACAATGTTTTCATTAGTTTCGCTCACTCTCGAAATCAAGCATTTTACAGCAGGTTTGGAGCAGCCTGTATCTCAGCACAGGAATAAGGTAGGGAAGAATCTAAGGCTCATTTTGACTGCCTCCAGAAGTTAGATCAGATGGCAAATTGGATTTGGGTGCTAGGTCTTTCCCTTTAGGTTTTACCCCAACAATGTTTTCATTAGTTTCGCTCACTCTCGAAATCAAGCATTTTACAGCAGGTTGGAGCAGCCTGTATCTCAGCACAGGAATAAGGTAGGGAAGAATTCTAAGGCTCATTTTGACTGCCTCCAGAAGTTAGATCAGATGGCAAATTGGATTTGGTGCTAGGTCTTTCCCTTTAGGTTTTACCCCAACAATGTTTTCATTAGTTTCGCTCACTCTCCGAAATCAAGCATTTTACAGCAGGTTGGAGCAGCCTGTATCTCAGCACAGGAATAAGGTAGGGAAGAATTCTAAGGCTCATTTTGACTGCCTCCAGAAGTTAGATCAGATGGCAAATTGGATTTGGTGCTAGGTCTTTCCCTTTAGGTTTTACCCCAACAATGTTTTCATTAGTTTCGCTCACTCTCGAAATCAAGCATTTTACAGCAGGTTGGAGCAGCCTGTATCTCAGCACAGGAATAAGGTAGGGAAGAATTCTAAGGCTCATTTTGACTGCCTCCAGAAGTTAGATCAGATGGCAAATTGGATTTGGTGCTAGGTCTTTCCCTTTAGGTTTTACCCCAACAATGTTTTCATTAGTTTCGCTCACTCTCGAAATCAAGCATTTTTACAGCAGGTTGGAGCAGCCTGTATCTCAGCACAGGAATAAGGTAGGGAAGAATTCTAAGGCTCATTTTGACTGCCTCCAGAAGTTAGATCAGATGGCAAATTGGATTTGGTGCTAGGTCTTTCCCTTTAGGTTTTACCCCAACAATGTTTTCATTAGTTTCGCTCACTCTCGAAATCAAGCATTTTACAGCAGGTTGGAGCAGCCTGTATCTCAGCACAGGAATAAGGTAGGGAAGAATTCTAAGGCTCATTTTGACTGCCTCCAGAAGTTAGATCAGATGGCAAATTGGATTTGGTGCTAGGTCTTTCCCTTTAGGTTTTACCCCAACAATGTTTTCATTAGTTTCGCTCACTCTCGGAAATCAAGCATTTTTACAGCAGGTTGGAGCAGCCTGTATCTCAGCACAGGAATAAGGTAGGGAAGAATTCTAAGGCTCATTTTGACTGCCTCCAGAAGTTAGATCAGATGGCAAATTGGATTTGGTGCTAGGTCTTTCCCTTTAGGTTTTACCCCAACAATGTTTTCATTAGTTTCGCTCACTCTCGAAATCAAGCATTTTACAGCAGGTTGGAGCAGCCTGTATCTCAGCACAGGAATAAGGTAGGGAAGAATTCTAAGGCTCATTTTGACTGCCTCCAGAAGTTAGATCAGATGGCAAATTGGATTTGGTGCTAGGTCTTTCCTTTAGGTTTTACCCCAACAATGTTTTCATTAGTTTCGCTCACTCTCGAAATCAAGCATTTTACAGCAGGTTGGAGCAGCCTGTATATCAGCACAGGAATAAGGTAGGGAAGAATTCTAAGGCTCATTTTGACTGCCTCCAGAAGTTAGATCAGATGGCAAATTGGATTTGGTGCTAGGTCTTTCCCTTTAGGTTTTACCCCAACAATGTTTTCATTAGTTTCGCTCACTCTCGAAATCAAGCATTTTACAGCAGGTTGGAGCAGCCTGTATCTCAGCACAGGAATAAGGTAGGGAAGAATTCTAAGGCTCATTTTGACTGCCTCCAGAAGTTAGATCAGATGGCAAATTGGATTTGGTGCTAGGTCTTTCCCTTTAGGTTTTACCCCAACAATGTTTTCATTAGTTTCGCTCACTCTCGAAATCAAGCATTTTACAGCAGGTTGGAGCAGCCTGTATCTCAGCACAGGAATAAGGTAGGGAAGAATTCTAAGGCTCATTTTGACTGCCTCCAGAAGTTAGATCAGATGGCAAATTGGATTTGGGTGCTAGGTCTTTCCCTTTAGGTTTTACCCCAACAATGTTTTCATTAGTTTCGCTCACTCTCGAAATCAAGCATTTTACAGCAGGTTGGAGCAGCCTGTATCTCAGCACAGGAATAAGGTAGGGAAGAATTCTAAGGCTCATTTTGACTGCCTCCAGAAGTTAGATCAGATGGCAAATTGGATTTGGTGCTAGGTCTTTCCCTTTAGGTTTTACCCCAACAATGTTTTCATTAGTTTCGCTCACTCTCGAAATCAAGCATTTTACAGCAGGTTGGAGCAGCCTGTATCTCAGCACAGGAATAAGGTAGGGAAGAATTCTAAGGCTCATTTTGACTGCCTCCAGAAGTTAGATCAGATGGCAAATTGGATTTGGTGCTAGGTCTTTCCCTTTAGGTTTTACCCCAACAATGTTTTCATTAGTTTCGCTCACTCTCGAAATCAAGCATTTTACAGCAGGTTGGAGCAGCCTGTATCTCAGCACAGGAATAAGGTAGGGAAGAATTCTAAGGCTCATTTTGACTGCCTCCAGAAGTTAGATCAGATGGCAAATTGGATTTGGTGCTAGGTCTTTCCCTTTAGGTTTTACCCCAACAATGTTTTCATTAGTTTCGCTCACTCTCGAAATCAAGCATTTTACAGCAGGTTGGAGCAGCCTGTATCTCAGCACAGGAATAAGGTAGGGAAGAATTCTAAGGCTCATTTTGACTGCCTCCAGAAGTTAGATCAGATGGCAAATTGGATTTGGTGCTAGGTCTTTCCCTTTAGGTTTTACCCCAACAATGTTTTCATTAGTTTCGCTCACTCTCGAAATCAAGCATTTTACAGCAGGTTGGAGCAGCCTGTATCTCAGCACAGGAATAAGGTAGGGAAGAATTCTAAGGCTCATTTTGACTGCCTCCAGAAGTTAGATCAGATGGCAAATTGGATTTGGTGCTAGGTCTTTCCCTTTAGGTTTTACCCCAACAATGTTTTCATTAGTTTCGCTCACTCTCGAAATCAAGCATTTTACAGCAGGTTGGAGCAGCCTGTATCTCAGCACAGGAATAAGGTAGGGAAGAATTCTAAGGCTCATTTTGACTGCCTCCAGAAGTTAGATCAGATGGCAAATTGGATTTGGTGCTAGGTCTTTCCCTTTAGGTTTTACCCCAACAATGTTTTCATTAGTTTCGCTCACTCTCGAAATCAAGCATTTTACAGCAGGTTGGAGCAGCCTGTATCTCAGCACAGGAATAAGGTAGGGAAGAATTCTAAGGCTCATTTTGACTGCCTCCAGAAGTTAGATCAGATGGCAAATTGGATTTGGTGCTAGGTCTTTCCCTTTAGGTTTTACCCCAACAATGTTTTCATTAGTTTCGCTCACTCTCGAAATCAAGCATTTTACAGCAGGTTGGAGCAGCCTGTATCTCAGCACAGGAATAAGGTAGGGAAGAATTCTAAGGCTCATTTTGACTGCCTCCAGAAGTTAGATCAGATGGCAAATTGGATTTGGTGCTAGGTCTTTCCCTTTAGGTTTTACCCCAACAATGTTTTCATTAGTTTCGCTCACTCTCGAAATCAAGCATTTTACAGCAGGTTGGAGCAGCCTGTATCTCAGCACAGGAATAAGGTAGGGAAGAATTCTAAGGCTCATTTTGACTGCCTCCAGAAGTTAGATCAGATGGCAAATTGGATTTGGTGCTAGGTCTTTCCCTTTAGGTTTTACCCCAACAATGTTTTCATTAGTTTCGCTCACTCTCGAAATCAAGCATTTTACAGCAGGTTGGAGCAGCCTGTATCTCAGCACAGGAATAAGGTAGGGAAGAATTCTAAGGCTCATTTTGACTGCCTCCAGAAGTTAGATCAGATGGCAAATTGGATTTGGTGCTAGGTCTTTCCCTTTAGGTTTTACCCCAACAATGTTTTCATTAGTTTCGCTCACTCTCGAAATCAAGCATTTTACAGCAGGTTGGAGCAGCCTGTATCTCAGCACAGGAATAAGGTAGGGAAGAATTCTAAGGCTCATTTTGACTGCCTCCAGAAGTTAGATCAGATGGCAAATTGGATTTGGTGCTAGGTCTTTCCCTTTAGGTTTTACCCCAACAATGTTTTCATTAGTTTCGCTCACTCTCGAAATCAAGCATTTTACAGCAGGTTGGAGCAGCCTGTATCTCAGCACAGGAATAAGGTAGGGAAGAATTCTAAGGCTCATTTTGACTGCCTCCAGAAGTTAGATCAGATGGCAAATTGGATTTGGTGCTAGGTCTTTCCCTTTAGGTTTTACCCCAACAATGTTTTCATTAGTTTCGCTCACTCTCGAAATCAAGCATTTTACAGCAGGTTGGAGCAGCCTGTATCTCAGCACAGGAATAAGGTAGGGAAGAATTCTAAGGCTCATTTTGACTGCCTCCAGAAGTTAGATCAGATGGCAAATTGGATTTGGTGCTAGGTCTTTCCCTTTAGGTTTTACCCCAACAATGTTTTCATTAGTTTCGCTCACTCTCGAAATCAAGCATTTTACAGCAGGTTGGAGCAGCCTGTATCTCAGCACAGGAATAAGGTAGGGAAGAATTCTAAGGCTCATTTTGACTGCCTCCAGAAGTCTAGATCAGATGGCAAATTGGATTTGGTGCTAGGTCTTTCCCTTTAGGTTTTACCCCAACAATGTTTTCATTAGTTTCGCTCACTCTCGAAATCAAGCATTTTACAGCAGGTTGGAGCAGCCTGTATCTCAGCACAGGAATAAGGTAGGGAAGAATTCTAAGGCTCATTTTGACTGCCTCCAGAAGTTAGATCAGATGGCAAATTGGATTTGGTGCTAGGTCTTTCCCTTTAGGTTTTACCCCAACAATGTTTTCATTAGTTTCGCTCACTCTCGAAATCAAGCATTTTACAGCAGGTTGGAGCAGCCTGTATCTCAGCACAGGAATAAGGTAGGGAAGAATTCTAAGGCTCATTTTGACTGCCTCCAGAAGTTAGATCAGATGGCAAATTGGATTTGGTGCTAGGTCTTTCCCTTTAGGTTTTACCCCAACAATGTTTTCATTAGTTTCGCTCACTCTCGAAATCAAGCATTTTACAGCAGGTTGGAGCAGCCTGTATCTCAGCACAGGAATAAGGTAGGGAAGAATTCTAAGGCTCATTTTGACTGCCTCCAGAAGTTAGATCAGATGGCAAATTGGATTTGGTGCTAGGTCTTTCCCTTTAGGTTTTACCCCAACAATGTTTTCATTAGTTTCGCTCACTCTCGAAATCAAGGCAGGTTGGAGCAGCCTGTATCTCAGCACAGGAATAAGGTAGGGAAGAATTCTAAGGCTCATTTTGACTGCCTCCAGAAGTTAGATCAGATGGCAAATTGGATTTGGTGCTAGGTCTTTCCCTTTAGGTTTTACCCCAACAATGTTTTCATTAGTTTCGCTCACTCTCGAAATCAAGCATTTTACAGCAGGTTGGAGCAGCCTGTATCTCAGCACAGGAATAAGGTAGGGAAGAATTCTAAGGCTCATTTTGACTGCCTCCAGAAGTTAGATCAGATGGCAAATTGGATTTGGTGCTAGGTCTTTCCCTTTAGGTTTTACCCCAACAATGTTTTCATTAGTTTCGCTCACTCTCGAAATCAAGCATTTTACAGCAGGTTGGAGCAGCCTGTATCTCAGCACAGGAATAAGGTAGGGAAGAATTCTAAGGCTCATTTTGACTGCCTCCAGAAGTTAGATCAGATGGCAAATTGGATTTGGTGCTAGGTCTTTCCCTTTAGGTTTTACCCCAACAATGTTTTCATTAGTTTCGCTCACTCTCGAAATCAAGCATTTTACAGCAGGTTGGAGCAGCCTGTATCTCAGCACAGGAATAAGGTAGGGAAGAATTCTAAGGCTCATTTTGACTGCCTCCAGAAGTTAGATCAGATGGCAAATTGGATTTGGTGCTAGGTCTTTCCCTTTAGGTTTTACCCCAACAATGTTTTCATTAGTTCGCTCACTCTCGAAATCAAGCATTTTACAGCAGGTTGGAGCAGCCTGTATCTCAGCACAGGAATAAGGTAGGGAAGAATTCTAAGGATCATTTTGACTGCCTCCAGAAGTTAGATCAGATGGCAAATTGGATTTGGTGCTAGGTCTTTCCCTTTAGGTTTTACCCCAACAATGTTTTCATTAGTTTTCGCTCACTCTCGAAATCAAGCATTTTACAGCAGGTTGGGAGCAGCCTGTATCTCAGCACAGGAATAAGGTAGGGAAGAATTCTAAGGCTCATTTTGACTGCCTCCAGAAGTTAGATCAGATGGCAAATTGATTTGGTGCTAGGTCTTTCCCTTTAGGTTTTACCCCAACAATGTTTTCATTAGTTTCGCTCACTCTCGAAATCAAGCATTTTACAGCAGGTTGGAGCAGCCTGTATCTCAGCACAGGAATAAGGTAGGGAAGGAATTCTAAGGCTCATTTTGACTGCCTCCAGAAGTTAGATCAGATGGCAAATTGGATTTGGTGCTAGGTCTTTCCCTTAGGTTTTACCCCAACAATGTTTTCATTAGTTTCGCTCACTCTCGAAATCAAGCATTTTACAGCAGGTTGGAGCAGCCTGTATCTCAGCACAGGAATAAGGTAGGGAAGAATTCTAAGGCTCATTTTTGACTGCCTCCAGAAGTTAGATCAGATGGCAAATTGGATTTGGTGCTAGGTCTTTCCCTTTAGGTTTTACCCCAACAATGTTTTCATTAGTTTCGCTCACTCTCGAAATCAAGCATTTTACCAGCAGGTTGGAGCAGCCTGTATCTCAGCACAGGAATAAGGTAGGGAAGAATTCTAAGGCTCATTTTGACTGCCTCCAGAAGTTAGATCAGATGGCAAATTGGATTTGGTGCTAGGTCTTTCCCTTAGGTTTTACCCCAACAATGTTTTCATTAGTTTCGCTCACTCTCGAAATCAAGCATTTTACAGCAGGTTGGAGCAGCCTGTATCTCAGCACAGGAATAAGGTAGGGAAGAATTCTAAGGCTCATTTTGACTGCCTCCAGAAGTTAGATCAGATGGCAAATTGGATTTGGTGCTAGGTCTTTCCCTTTAGGTTTTACCCCAACAATGTTTTCATTAGTTTCGCTCACTCTCGAAATCAAGCATTTTACAGCAGGTTGGAGCAGCCTGTATCTCAGCACAGGAATAAGGTAGGGAAGAATTCTAAGGCTCATTTTGACTGCCTCCAGAAGTTAGATCAGATGGCAAATTGGATTTGGTGCTAGGTCTTTCCCTTTAGGTTTTACCCCCAACAATGTTTTCATTAGTTTCGCTCACTCTGGAAATCAAGCATTTTACAGCAGGTTGGAGCAGCCTGTATCTCAGCACAGGAATAAGGTAGGGAAGAATTCTAAGGCTCATTTTGACTGCCTCCAGAAGTTAGATCAGATGGCAAATTGGATTTGGTGCTAGGTCTTTCCCTTAGGTTTTACCCCAACAATGTTTTCATTAGTTTCGCTCACTCTCGAAATCAAGCATTTTACAGCAGGTTGGAGCAGCCTGTATCTCAGCACAGGAATAAGGTAGGGAAGAATCTAAGGCTCATTTTGACTGCCTCCAGAAGTTAGATCAGATGGCAAATTGGATTTGGTGCTAGGTCTTTCCTTTAGGTTTTACCCCAACAATGTTTTCATTAGTTTCCGCTCACTCTCGAAATCAAGCATTTTACAGCAGGTTGGAGCAGCCTGTATCTCAGCACAGGAATAAGGTAGGGAAGAATTCTAAGGATCATTTTGACTGCCTCCAGAAGTTAGATCAGATGGCAAATTGGATTTGGTGCTAGGTCTTTCCCTTTAGGTTTTACCCCAACAATGTTTTCATTCGTTTCGCTCACTCTCGAAATCAAGCATTTACAGCAGGTTGGAGCAGCCTGTATCTCAGCACAGGAATAAGGTAGGGAAGAATTCTAAGGCTCATTTTGACTGCCTCCAGAAGTTAGATCAGATGGCAAATTGGATTTGGTGCTAGGTCTTTCCCTTTAGGTTTTACCCCAACAATGTTTTCATTAGTTTCGCTCACTCTCGAAATCAAGCATTTTACAGCAGGTTGGAGCAGCCTGTATCTCAGCACAGGAATAAGGTAGGGAAGAATTCTAAGGCTCATTTTGACTGCCTCCAGAAGTTAGATCAGATGGCAAATTGGATTTGGTGCTAGGTCTTTCCCTTTAGGTTTTACCCCAAACAATGTTTTCATTAGTTTCGCTCACTCTCGAAATCAAGCATTTTACAGCAGGTTGGAGCAGCCTGTATCTCAGCACAGGAATAAGGTAGGGAAGAATTCTAAGGCTCATTTGACTGCCTCCAGAAGTTAGATCAGATGGCAAATTGGATTTGGTGCTAGGTCTTTCCCTTTAGGTTTTACCCCAACAATGTTTTCATTAGTTTCGCTCACTCTCGAAATCAAGCATTTTACAGCAGGTTGGAGCAGCCTGTATCTCAGCACAGGAATAAGGTAGGGAAGAATTCTAAGGCTCATTTTGACTGCCTCCAGAAGTTAGATCAGATGGCAAATTGGATTTGGTGCTAGGTCTTTCCCTTTAGGTTTTACCCCAACAATGTTTTTCATTAGTTTCGCTCACTCTCGAAATCAAGCATTTTACAGCAGGTTGGAGCAGCCTGTATCTCAGCACAGGAATAAGGTAGGGAAGAATTCTAAGGCTCATTTTGACTGCCTCCAGAAGTTAGATCAGATGGCAAATTGGATTTGGTGCTAGGTCTTTCCCTTTAGGTTTTACCCCAACAATGTTTTCATTAGTTTCGCTCACTCTCGAAATCAAGCATTTTACAGCAGGTTGGAGCAGCCTGTATCTCAGCACAGGAATAAGGTAGGGAAGAATTCTAAGGCTCATTTTGGACTGCCTCCAGAAGTTAGATCAGATGGCAAATTGGATTTGGTGCTAGGTCTTTCCCTTTAGGTTTTACCCCAACAATGTTTTCATTAGTTTCGCTCACTCTCGAAATCAAGCATTTTACAGCAGGTTGGAGCAGCCTGTATCTCAGCACAGGAATAAGGTAGGGAAGAATTCTAAGGCTCATTTTGACTGCCTCCAGAAGTTAGATCAGATGGCAAATTGGATTTGGTGCTAGGTCTTTCCCTTTAGGTTTTACCCCAACAATGTTTTCATTAGTTTCGCTCACTCTCGAAATCAAGCATTTTACAGCAGGTTGGAGCAGCCTGTATCTCAGCACAGGAATAAGGTAGGGAAGAATTCTAAGGCTCATTTTGACTGCCTCCAGAAGTTAGATCAGATGGCAAATTGGATTTGGTGCTAGGTCTTTCCCTTTAGGTTTTACCCCAACAATGTTTTCATTAGTTTTCGCTCACTCTCGAAATCAAGCATTTTACAGCAGGTTGGAGCAGCCTGTATCTCAGCACAGGAATAAGGTAGGGAAGAATTCTAAGGCTCATTTTGACTGCCTCCAGAAGTTAGATCAGATGGCAAATTGGATTTGGTGCTAGGTCTTTCCCTTTAGGTTTTACCCAACAATGTTTTCATTAGTTTCGCTCACTCTCGAAATCAAGCATTTTACAGCAGGTTGGAGCAGCCTGTATCTCAGCGCACAGGAATAAGGTAGGGAAGAATTCTAAGGCTCATTTTGACTGCCTCCAGAAGTTAGATCAGATGGCAAATTGGATTTGGTGCTAGGTCTTTCCCTTTAGGTTTTACCCCAACAATGTTTTCATTAGTTTCGCTCACTCTCGAAATCAAGCATTTTACAGCAGGTTGGAGCAGCCTGTATCTCAGCACAGGAATAAGGTAGGGAAGAATTCTAAGGCTCATTTTGACTGCCTCCAGAAGTTAGATCAGATGGCAAATTGGATTTGGTGCTAGGTCTTTCCCTTTAGGTTTTACCCCAACAATGTTTTCATTAGTTTCGCTCACTCTCGAAATCAAGCATTTTACAGCAGGTTGGAGCAGCCTGTATCTCAGCACAGGAATAAGGTAGGGAAGAATTCTAAGGCTCATTTTGACTGCCTCCAGAAGTTAGATCAGATGGCAAATTGGATTTGGTGCTAGGTCTTTCCCTTTAGGTTTTACCCCAACAATGTTTTCATTAGTTTCGCTCACTCTCGAAATCAAGCATTTTACAGCAGGTTGGAGCAGCCTGTATCTCAGCACAGGAATAAGGTAGGGAAGAATTCTAAGGCTCATTTTGACTGCCTCCAGAAGTTTAGATCAGATGGCAAATTGGATTTGGTGCTAGGTCTTTCCCTTTAGGTTTTACCCCAACAATGTTTTCATTAGTTTCGCTCACTCTCGAAATCAAGCATTTTACAGCAGGTTGGAGCAGCCTGTATCTCAGCACAGGAATAAGGTAGGGAAGAATTCTAAGGCTCATTTTGACTGCCTCCAGAAGTTAGATCAGATGGCAAATTGGATTTGGTGCTAGGTCTTTCCCTTTAGGTTTTACCCCAACAATGTTTTCATTAGTTTCGCTCACTCTCGAAATCAAGCATTTTACAGCAGGTTGGAGCAGCCTGTATCTCAGCACAGGAATAAGGTAGGGAAGAATTCTAAGGCTCATTTTGACTGCCTCCAGAAGTTAGATCAGATGGCAAATTGGATTTGGTGCTAGGTCTTTCCCTTTAGGTTTTACCCCAACAATGTTTTCATTAGTTTCGCTCACTCTCGAAATCAAGCATTTTACAGCAGGTTGGAGCAGCCTGTATCTCAGCACAGGAATAAGGTAGGGAAGAATTCTAAGGCTCATTTTGACTGCCTCCAGAAGTTAGATCAGATGGCAAATTGGATTTGGTGCTAGGTCTTTCCCTTTAGGTTTTACCCCAACAATGTTTTCATTAGTTTCGCTCACTCTCGAAATCAAGCATTTTACAGCAGGTTGGAGCAGCCTGTATCTCAGCACAGGAATAAGGTAGGGAAGAATTCTAAGGCTCATTTTGACTGCCTCCAGAAGTTAGATCAGATGGCAAATTGGATTTGGTGCTAGGTCTTTCCCTTTAGGTTTTACCCCAACACAATGTTTTCATTAGTTTCGCTCACTCTCGAAATCAAGCATTTTACAGCAGGTTGGAGCAGCCTGTATCTCAGCACAGGAATAAGGTAGGGAAGAATTCTAAGGCTCATTTTGACTGCCTCCAGAAGTTAGATCAGATGGCAAATTGGATTTGGTGCTAGGTCTTTCCCTTTAGGTTTTACCCCAACAATGTTTTCATTAGTTTCGCTCACCTCTCGAAATCAAGCATTTTACAGCAGGTTGGAGCAGCCTGTATCTCAGCACAGGAATAAGGTAGGGAAGAATTCTAAGGCTCATTTTGACTGCCTCCAGAAGTTAGATCAGATGGCAAATTGGATTTGGTGCTAGGTCTTTCCCTTTAGGTTTTACCCCAACAATGTTTTCATTAGTTTCGCTCACTCTCGAAATCAAGCATTTTACAGCAGGTTGGAGCAGCCTGTATCTCAGCACAGGAATAAGGTAGGGAAGAATTCTAAGGCTCATTTTGACTGCCTCCAGAAGTTAGATCAGATGGCAAATTGGATTTGGGTGCTAGGTCTTTCCCTTTCAGGTTTTACCCCAACAATGTTTTCATTAGTTTCGCTCACTCTCGAAATCAAGCATTTTACAGCAGGTTGGAGCAGCCTGTATCTCAGCACAGGAATAAGGTAGGGAAGAATTCTAAGGCTCATTTTGACTGCCTCCAGAAGTTAGATCAGATGGCAAATTGGATTTGGTGCTAGGTCTTTCCCTTTAGGTTTTACCCCAACAATGTTTTCATTAGTTTCGCTCACTCTCGAAATCAAGCATTTTACAGCAGGTTGGAGCAGCCTGTATCTCAGCACAGGAATAAGGTAGGGAAGAATTCTGAAGGCTCATTTTGACTGCCTCCAGAAGTTAGATCAGATGGCAAATTGGATTTGGTGCTAGGTCTTTCCCTTTAGGTTTTACCCCAACAATGTTTTCATTAGTTTCGCTCACTCTCGAAATCAAGCATTTTACAGCAGGTTGGAGCAGCCTGTATCTCAGCACAGGAATAAGGTAGGGAAGAATTCTAAGGCTCATTTTGACTGCCTCCAGAAGTTAGATCAGATGGCAAATTGATTTGGTGCTAGGTCTTTCCCTTTAGGTTTAACCCCAACAATGTTTTCATTAGTTTCGCTCACTCTCGAAATCAAGCATTTTACAGCAGGTTGGAGCAGCCTGTATCTCAGCACAGGAATAAGGTAGGGAAGAATTCTAAGGCTCATTTTGACTGCCTCCAGAAGTTAGATCAGATGGCAAATTGGATTTGGTGCTAGGTCCTTTCCCTTTAGGTTTTACCCCAACAATGTTTTCATTAGTTTCGCTCACTCTCGAAATCAAGCATTTTACAGCAGGTTGGAGCAGCCTGTATCTCAGCACAGGAATAAGGTAGGGAAGAATTCTAAGGCTCATTTTGACTGCCTCCAGAAGTTAGATCAGATGGCAAATTGGATTTGGTGCTAGGTCTTTCCCTTTAGGTTTTACCCCAACAATGTTTTCATTAGTTTCGCTCACTCTCGAAATCAAGCATTTTACAGCAGGTTGGAGCAGCCTGTATCTCAGCACAGGAATAAGGTAGGGAAGAAATTCTAAGGCTCATTTTGACTGCCTCCAGAAGTTAGATCAGATGGCAAATTGGATTTGGTGCTAGGTCTTTCCCTTTAGGTTTTACCCCAACAATGTTTTCATTAGTTTCGCTCACTCTCGAAATCAAGCATTTTACAGCAGGTTGGAGCAGCCTGTATCTCAGCACAGGAATAAGGTAGGGAAGAATTCTAAGGCTCATTTTGACTGCCTCCAGAAGTTAGATCAGATGGCAAATTGGATTTGGTGCTAGGTCTTTCCCTTTAGGTTTTACCCCAACAATGTTTTCATTAGTTTCGCTCACTCTCGAAATCAAGCATTTTACAGCAGGTTGGAGCAGCCTGTATCTCAGCACAGGAATAAGGTAGGGAAGAATTCTAAGGCTCATTTTGACTGCCTCCAGAAGTTAGATCAGATGGCAAATTGGATTTGGTGCTAGGTCTTTCCCTTTAGGTTTTACCCAACAATGTTTTCATTAGTTTCGCTCACTCTCGAAATCAAGCATTTTACAGCAGGTTGGAGCAGCCTGTATCTCAGCACAGGAATAAGGTAGGGAAGAATTCTAAGGCTCATTTTGACTGCCTCCAGAAGTTAGATCAGATGGCAAATTGGATTTGGTGCTAGGTCTTTCCCTTTAGGTTTTACCCCAACAATGTTTTCATTAGTTTCGCTCACTCTCGAAATCAAGCATTTTACAGCAGGTTGGAGCAGCCTGTATCTCAGCACAGGAATAAGGTAGGGAAGAATTCTAAGGCTCATTTTGACTGCCTCCAGAAGTTAGATCAGATGGCAAATTGGATTTGGTGCTAGGTCTTTCCCTTTAGGTTTTACCCCAACAATGTTTTCATTAGTTTCGCTCACTCTCGAAATCAAGCATTTTACAGCAGGTTGGAGCAGCCTGTATCTCAGCACAGGAATAAGGTAGGGAAGAATTCTAAGGCTCATTTTGACTGCCTCCAGAAGTTAGATCAGATGGCAAATTGGATTTGGTGCTAGGTCTTTCCCTTTAGGTTTTACCCCAACAATGTTTTCATTAGTTTCGCTCACTCTCGAAATCAAGCATTTTACAGCAGGTTGGAGCAGCCTGTATCTCAGCACAGGAATAAGGTAGGGAAGAATTCTAAGGCTCATTTTGACTGCCTCCAGAAGTTAGATCAGATGGCAAATTGGATTTGGTGCTAGGTCTTTCCCTTTAGGTTTTACCCCAACAATGTTTTCATTAGTTTCGCTCACTCTCGAAATCAAGCATTTTACAGCAGGTTGGAGCAGCCTGTATCTCAGCACAGGAATAAGGTAGGGAAGAATTCTAAGGCTCATTTTGACTGCCTCCAGAAGTTAGATCAGATGGCAAATTGGATTTGGTGCTAGGTCTTTCCCTTTAGGTTTTACCCCAACAATGTTTTCATTAGTTTCGCTCACTCTCGAAATCAAGCATTTTACAGCAGGTTGGAGCAGCCTGTATCTCAGCACAGGAATAAGGTAGGGAAGAATTCTAAGGCTCATTTTGACTGCCTCCAGAAGTTAGATCAGATGGCAAATTGGATTTGGTGCTAGGTCTTTCCCTTTAGGTTTTACCCCAACAATGTTTTCATTAGTTTCGCTCACTCTCGAAATCAAGCATTTTACAGCAGGTTGGAGCAGCCTGTATCTCAGCACAGGAATAAGGTAGGGAAGAATTCTAAGGCTCATTTTGACTGCCTCCAGAAGTTAGATCAGATGGCAAATTGGATTTGGTGCTAGGTCTTTCCCTTTAGGTTTTACCCCAACAATGTTTTCATTAGTTTCGCTCACTCTCGAAATCAAGCATTTTACAGCAGGTTGGAGCAGCCTGTATCTCAGCACAGGAATAAGGTAGGGAAGAATTCTAAGGCTCATTTTGACTGCCTCCAGAAGTTAGATCAGATGGCAAATTGGATTTGGTGCTAGGTCTTTCCCTTTAGGTTTTACCCCAACAATGTTTTCATTAGTTTCGCTCACTCTCGAAATCAAGCATTTTACAGCAGGTTGGAGCAGCCTGTATCTCAGCACAGGAATAAGGTAGGGAAGAATTCTAAGGCTCATTTTGACTGCCTCCAGAAGTTAGATCAGATGGCAAATTGGATTTGGTGCTAGGTCTTTCCCTTTAGGTTTTACCCCAACAATGTTTTCATTAGTTTCGCTCACTCTCGAAATCAAGCATTTTACAGCAGGTTGGAGCAGCCTGTATCTCAGCACAGGAATAAGGTAGGGAAGAATTCTAAGGCTCATTTTGACTGCCTCCAGAAGTTAGATCAGATGGCAAATTGGATTTGGTGCTAGGTCTTTCCCTTTAGGTTTTACCCCAACAATGTTTTCATTAGTTTCGCTCACTCTCGAAATCAAGCATTTTACAGCAGGTTGGAGCAGCCTGTATCTCAGCACAGGAATAAGGTAGGGAAGAATTCTAAGGCTCATTTTGACTGCCTCCAGAAGTTAGATCAGATGGCAAATTGGATTTGGTGCTAGGTCTTTCCCTTTAGGTTTTACCCCAACAATGTTTTCATTAGTTTCGCTCACTCTCGAAATCAAGCATTTTACAGCAGGTTGGAGCAGCCTGTATCTCAGCACAGGAATAAGGTAGGGAAGAATTCTAAGGCTCATTTTGACTGCCTCCAGAAGTTAGATCAGATGGCAAATTGGATTTGGTGCTAGGTCTTTCCCTTTAGGTTTTACCCCAACAATGTTTTCATTAGTTTCGCTCACTCTCGAAATCAAGCATTTTACAGCAGGTTGGAGCAGCCTGTATCTCAGCACAGGAATAAGGTAGGGAAGAATTCTAAGGCTCATTTTGACTGCCTCCAGAAGTTAGATCAGATGGCAAATTGGATTTGGTGCTAGGTCTTTCCCTTTAGGTTTTACCCCAACAATGTTTTCATTAGTTTCGCTCACTCTCGAAATCAAGCATTTTACAGCAGGTTGGAGCAGCCTGTATCTCAGCACAGGAATAAGGTAGGGAAGAATTCTAAGGCTCATTTTGACTGCCTCCAGAAGTTAGATCAGATGGCAAATTGGATTTGGTGCTAGGTCTTTCCCTTTAGGTTTTACCCCAACAATGTTTTCATTAGTTTCGCTCACTCTCGAAATCAAGCATTTTACAGCAGGTTGGAGCAGCCTGTATCTCAGCACAGGAATAAGGTAGGGAAGAATTCTAAGGCTCATTTTGACTGCCTCCAGAAGTTAGATCAGATGGCAAATTGGATTTGGTGCTAGGTCTTTCCCTTTAGGTTTTACCCCAACAATGTTTTCATTAGTTTCGCTCACTCTCGAAATCAAGCATTTTACAGCAGGTTGGAGCAGCCTGTATCTCAGCACAGGAATAAGGTAGGGAAGAATTCTAAGGCTCATTTTGACTGCCTCCAGAAGTTAGATCAGATGGCAAATTGGATTTGGTGCTAGGTCTTTCCCTTTAGGTTTTACCCCAACAATGTTTTCATTAGTTTCGCTCACTCTCGAAATCAAGCATTTTACAGCAGGTTGGAGCAGCCTGTATCTCAGCACAGGAATAAGGTAGGGAAGAATTCTAAGGCTCATTTTGACTGCCTCCAGAAGTTAGATCAGATGGCAAATTGGATTTGGTGCTAGGTCTTTCCCTTTAGGTTTTACCCCAACAATGTTTTCATTAGTTTCGCTCACTCTCGAAATCAAGCATTTTACAGCAGGTTGGAGCAGCCTGTATCTCAGCACAGGAATAAGGTAGGGAAGAATTCTAAGGCTCATTTTGACTGCCTCCAGAAGTTAGATCAGATGGCAAATTGGATTTGGTGCTAGGTCTTTCCCTTTAGGTTTTACCCCAACAATGTTTTCATTAGTTTCGCTCACTCTCGAAATCAAGCATTTTACAGCAGGTTGGAGCAGCCTGTATCTCAGCACAGGAATAAGGTAGGGAAGAATTCTAAGGCTCATTTTGACTGCCTCCAGAAGTTAGATCAGATGGCAAATTGGATTTGGTGCTAGGTCTTTCCCTTTAGGTTTTACCCCAACAATGTTTTCATTAGTTTCGCTCACTCTCGAAATCAAGCATTTTACAGCAGGTTGGAGCAGCCTGTATCTCAGCACAGGAATAAGGTAGGGAAGAATTCTAAGGCTCATTTTGACTGCCTCCAGAAGTTAGATCAGATGGCAAATTGGATTTGGTGCTAGGTCTTTCCCTTTAGGTTTTACCCCAACAATGTTTTCATTAGTTTCGCTCACTCTCGAAATCAAGCATTTTACAGCAGGTTGGAGCAGCCTGTATCTCAGCACAGGAATAAGGTAGGGAAGAATTCTAAGGCTCATTTTGACTGCCTCCAGAAGTTAGATCAGATGGCAAATTGGATTTGGTGCTAGGTCTTTCCCTTTAGGTTTTACCCCAACAATGTTTTCATTAGTTTCGCTCACTCTCGAAATCAAGCATTTTACAGCAGGTTGGAGCAGCCTGTATCTCAGCACAGGAATAAGGTAGGGAAGAATTCTAAGGCTCATTTTGACTGCCTCCAGAAGTTAGATCAGATGGCAAATTGGATTTGGTGCTAGGTCTTTCCCTTTAGGTTTTACCCCAACAATGTTTTCATTAGTTTCGCTCACTCTCGAAATCAAGCATTTTACAGCAGGTTGGAGCAGCCTGTATCTCAGCACAGGAATAAGGTAGGGAAGAATTCTAAGGCTCATTTTGACTGCCTCCAGAAGTTAGATCAGATGGCAAATTGGATTTGGTGCTAGGTCTTTCCCTTTAGGTTTTACCCCAACAATGTTTTCATTAGTTTCGCTCACTCTCGAAATCAAGCATTTTACAGCAGGTTGGAGCAGCCTGTATCTCAGCACAGGAATAAGGTAGGGAAGAATTCTAAGGCTCATTTTGACTGCCTCCAGAAGTTAGATCAGATGGCAAATTGGATTTGGTGCTAGGTCTTTCCCTTTAGGTTTTACCCCAACAATGTTTTCATTAGTTTCGCTCACTCTCGAAATCAAGCATTTTACAGCAGGTTGGAGCAGCCTGTATCTCAGCACAGGAATAAGGTAGGGAAGAATTCTAAGGCTCATTTTGACTGCCTCCAGAAGTTAGATCAGATGGCAAATTGGATTTGGTGCTAGGTCTTTCCCTTTAGGTTTTACCCCAACAATGTTTTCATTAGTTTCGCTCACTCTCGAAATCAAGCATTTTACAGCAGGTTGGAGCAGCCTGTATCTCAGCACAGGAATAAGGTAGGGAAGAATTCTAAGGCTCATTTTGACTGCCTCCAGAAGTTAGATCAGATGGCAAATTGGATTTGGTGCTAGGTCTTTCCCTTTAGGTTTTACCCCAACAATGTTTTCATTAGTTTCGCTCACTCTCGAAATCAAGCATTTTACAGCAGGTTGGAGCAGCCTGTATCTCAGCACAGGAATAAGGTAGGGAAGAATTCTAAGGCTCATTTTGACTGCCTCCAGAAGTTAGATCAGATGGCAAATTGGATTTGGTGCTAGGTCTTTCCCTTTAGGTTTTACCCCAACAATGTTTTCATTAGTTTCGCTCACTCTCGAAATCAAGCATTTTACAGCAGGTTGGAGCAGCCTGTATCTCAGCACAGGAATAAGGTAGGGAAGAATTCTAAGGCTCATTTTGACTGCCTCCAGAAGTTAGATCAGATGGCAAATTGGATTTGGTGCTAGGTCTTTCCCTTTAGGTTTTACCCCAACAATGTTTTCATTAGTTTCGCTCACTCTCGAAATCAAGCATTTTACAGCAGGTTGGAGCAGCCTGTATCTCAGCACAGGAATAAGGTAGGGAAGAATTCTAAGGCTCATTTTGACTGCCTCCAGAAGTTAGATCAGATGGCAAATTGGATTTGGTGCTAGGTCTTTCCCTTTAGGTTTTACCCCAACAATGTTTTCATTAGTTTCGCTCACTCTCGAAATCAAGCATTTTACAGCAGGTTGGAGCAGCCTGTATCTCAGCACAGGAATAAGGTAGGGAAGAATTCTAAGGCTCATTTTGACTGCCTCCAGAAGTTAGATCAGATGGCAAATTGGATTTGGTGCTAGGTCTTTCCCTTTAGGTTTTACCCCAACAATGTTTTCATTAGTTTCGCTCACTCTCGAAATCAAGCATTTTACAGCAGGTTGGAGCAGCCTGTATCTCAGCACAGGAATAAGGTAGGGAAGAATTCTAAGGCTCATTTTGACTGCCTCCAGAAGTTAGATCAGATGGCAAATTGGATTTGGTGCTAGGTCTTTCCCTTTAGGTTTTACCCCAACAATGTTTTCATTAGTTTCGCTCACTCTCGAAATCAAGCATTTTACAGCAGGTTGGAGCAGCCTGTATCTCAGCACAGGAATAAGGTAGGGAAGAATTCTAAGGCTCATTTTGACTGCCTCCAGAAGTTAGATCAGATGGCAAATTGGATTTGGTGCTAGGTCTTTCCCTTTAGGTTTTACCCCAACAATGTTTTCATTAGTTTCGCTCACTCTCGAAATCAAGCATTTTACAGCAGGTTGGAGCAGCCTGTATCTCAGCACAGGAATAAGGTAGGGAAGAATTCTAAGGCTCATTTTGACTGCCTCCAGAAGTTAGATCAGATGGCAAATTGGATTTGGTGCTAGGTCTTTCCCTTTAGGTTTTACCCCAACAATGTTTTCATTAGTTTCGCTCACTCTCGAAATCAAGCATTTTACAGCAGGTTGGAGCAGCCTGTATCTCAGCACAGGAATAAGGTAGGGAAGAATTCTAAGGCTCATTTTGACTGCCTCCAGAAGTTAGATCAGATGGCAAATTGGATTTGGTGCTAGGTCTTTCCCTTTAGGTTTTACCCCAACAATGTTTTCATTAGTTTCGCTCACTCTCGAAATCAAGCATTTTACAGCAGGTTGGAGCAGCCTGTATCTCAGCACAGGAATAAGGTAGGGAAGAATTCTAAGGCTCATTTTGACTGCCTCCAGAAGTTAGATCAGATGGCAAATTGGATTTGGTGCTAGGTCTTTCCCTTTAGGTTTTACCCCAACAATGTTTTCATTAGTTTCGCTCACTCTCGAAATCAAGCATTTTACAGCAGGTTGGAGCAGCCTGTATCTCAGCACAGGAATAAGGTAGGGAAGAATTCTAAGGCTCATTTTGACTGCCTCCAGAAGTTAGATCAGATGGCAAATTGGATTTGGTGCTAGGTCTTTCCCTTTAGGTTTTACCCCAACAATGTTTTCATTAGTTTCGCTCACTCTCGAAATCAAGCATTTTACAGCAGGTTGGAGCAGCCTGTATCTCAGCACAGGAATAAGGTAGGGAAGAATTCTAAGGCTCATTTTGACTGCCTCCAGAAGTTAGATCAGATGGCAAATTGGATTTGGTGCTAGGTCTTTCCCTTTAGGTTTTACCCCAACAATGTTTTCATTAGTTTCGCTCACTCTCGAAATCAAGCATTTTACAGCAGGTTGGAGCAGCCTGTATCTCAGCACAGGAATAAGGTAGGGAAGAATTCTAAGGCTCATTTTGACTGCCTCCAGAAGTTAGATCAGATGGCAAATTGGATTTGGTGCTAGGTCTTTCCCTTTAGGTTTTACCCCAACAATGTTTTCATTAGTTTCGCTCACTCTCGAAATCAAGCATTTTACAGCAGGTTGGAGCAGCCTGTATCTCAGCACAGGAATAAGGTAGGGAAGAATTCTAAGGCTCATTTTGACTGCCTCCAGAAGTTAGATCAGATGGCAAATTGGATTTGGTGCTAGGTCTTTCCCTTTAGGTTTTACCCCAACAATGTTTTCATTAGTTTCGCTCACTCTCGAAATCAAGCATTTTACAGCAGGTTGGAGCAGCCTGTATCTCAGCACAGGAATAAGGTAGGGAAGAATTCTAAGGCTCATTTTGACTGCCTCCAGAAGTTAGATCAGATGGCAAATTGGATTTGGTGCTAGGTCTTTCCCTTTAGTTTCCCTTTAGGTTTTACCCCAACAATGTTTTCATTAGTTTCGCTCACTCTCGAAATCAAGCATTTTACAGCAGGTTGGAGCAGCCTGTATCTCAGCACAGGAATAAGGTAGGGAAGAATTCTAAGGCTCATTTTGACTGCCTCCAGAAGTTAGATCAGATGGCAAATTGGATTTGGTGCTAGGTCTTTCCCTTTAGGTTTTACCCCAACAATGTTTTCATTAGTTTCGCTCACTCTCGAAATCAAGCATTTTACAGCAGGTTGGAGCAGCCTGTATCTCAGCACAGGAATAAGGTAGGGAAGAATTCTAAGGCTCATTTTGACTGCCTCCAGAAGTTAGATCAGATGGCAAATTGGATTTGGTGCTAGGTCTTTCCCTTTAGGTTTTACCCCAACAATGTTTTCATTAGTTTCGCTCACTCTCGAAATCAAGCATTTTACAGCAGGTTGGAGCAGCCTGTATCTCAGCACAGGAATAAGGTAGGGAAGAATTCTAAGGCTCATTTTGACTGCCTCCAGAAGTTAGATCAGATGGCAAATTGGATTTGGTGCTAGGTCTTTCCCTTTAGGTTTTACCCCAACAATGTTTTCATTAGTTTCGCTCACTCTCGAAATCAAGCATTTTACAGCAGGTTGGAGCAGCCTGTATCTCAGCACAGGAATAAGGTAGGGAAGAATTCTAAGGCTCATTTTGACTGCCTCCAGAAGTTAGATCAGATGGCAAATTGGATTTGGTGCTAGGTCTTTCCCTTTAGGTTTTACCCCAACAATGTTTTCATTAGTTTCGCTCACTCTCGAAATCAAGCATTTTACAGCAGGTTGGAGCAGCCTGTATCTCAGCACAGGAATAAGGTAGGGAAGAATTCTAAGGCTCATTTTGACTGCCTCCAGAAGTTAGATCAGATGGCAAATTGGATTTGGTGCTAGGTCTTTCCCTTTAGGTTTTACCCCAACAATGTTTTCATTAGTTTCGCTCACTCTCGAAATCAAGCATTTTACAGCAGGTTGGAGCAGCCTGTATCTCAGCACAGGAATAAGGTAGGGAAGAATTCTAAGGCTCATTTTGACTGCCTCCAGAAGTTAGATCAGATGGCAAATTGGATTTGGTGCTAGGTCTTTCCCTTTAGGTTTTACCCCAACAATGTTTTCATTAGTTTCGCTCACTCTCGAAATCAAGCATTTTACAGCAGGTTGGAGCAGCCTGTATCTCAGCACAGGAATAAGGTAGGGAAGAATTCTAAGGCTCATTTTGACTGCCTCCAGAAGTTAGATCAGATGGCAAATTGGATTTGGTGCTAGGTCTTTCCCTTTAGGTTTTACCCCAACAATGTTTTCATTAGTTTCGCTCACTCTCGAAATCAAGCATTTTACAGCAGGTTGGAGCAGCCTGTATCTCAGCACAGGAATAAGGTAGGGAAGAATTCTAAGGCTCATTTTGACTGCCTCCAGAAGTTAGATCAGATGGCAAATTGGATTTGGTGCTAGGTCTTTCCCTTTAGGTTTTACCCCAACAATGTTTTCATTAGTTTCGCTCACTCTCGAAATCAAGCATTTTACAGCAGGTTGGAGCAGCCTGTATCTCAGCACAGGAATAAGGTAGGGAAGAATTCTAAGGCTCATTTTGACTGCCTCCAGAAGTTAGATCAGATGGCAAATTGGATTTGGTGCTAGGTCTTTCCCTTTAGGTTTTACCCCAACAATGTTTTCATTAGTTTCGCTCACTCTCGAAATCAAGCATTTTACAGCAGGTTGGAGCAGCCTGTATCTCAGCACAGGAATAAGGTAGGGAAGAATTCTAAGGCTCATTTTGACTGCCTCCAGAAGTTAGATCAGATGGCAAATTGGATTTGGTGCTAGGTCTTTCCCTTTAGGTTTTACCCCAACAATGTTTTCATTAGTTTCGCTCACTCTCGAAATCAAGCATTTTACAGCAGGTTGGAGCAGCCTGTATCTCAGCACAGGAATAAGGTAGGGAAGAATTCTAAGGCTCATTTTGACTGCCTCCAGAAGTTAGATCAGATGGCAAATTGGATTTGGTGCTAGGTCTTTCCCTTTAGGTTTTACCCCAACAATGTTTTCATTAGTTTCGCTCACTCTCGAAATCAAGCATTTTACAGCAGGTTGGAGCAGCCTGTATCTCAGCACAGGAATAAGGTAGGGAAGAATTCTAAGGCTCATTTTGACTGCCTCCAGAAGTTAGATCAGATGGCAAATTGGATTTGGTGCTAGGTCTTTCCCTTTAGGTTTTACCCCAACAATGTTTTCATTAGTTTCGCTCACTCTCGAAATCAAGCATTTTACAGCAGGTTGGAGCAGCCTGTATCTCAGCACAGGAATAAGGTAGGGAAGAATTCTAAGGCTCATTTTGACTGCCTCCAGAAGTTAGATCAGATGGCAAATTGGATTTGGTGCTAGGTCTTTCCCTTTAGGTTTTACCCCAACAATGTTTTCATTAGTTTCGCTCACTCTCGAAATCAAGCATTTTACAGCAGGTTGGAGCAGCCTGTATCTCAGCACAGGAATAAGGTAGGGAAGAATTCTAAGGCTCATTTTGACTGCCTCCAGAAGTTAGATCAGATGGCAAATTGGATTTGGTGCTAGGTCTTTCCCTTTAGGTTTTACCCCAACAATGTTTTCATTAGTTTCGCTCACTCTCGAAATCAAGCATTTTACAGCAGGTTGGAGCAGCCTGTATCTCAGCACAGGAATAAGGTAGGGAAGAATTCTAAGGCTCATTTTGACTGCCTCCAGAAGTTAGATCAGATGGCAAATTGGATTTGGTGCTAGGTCTTTCCCTTTAGGTTTTACCCCAACAATGTTTTCATTAGTTTCGCTCACTCTCGAAATCAAGCATTTTACAGCAGGTTGGAGCAGCCTGTATCTCAGCACAGGAATAAGGTAGGGAAGAATTCTAAGGCTCATTTTGACTGCCTCCAGAAGTTAGATCAGATGGCAAATTGGATTTGGTGCTAGGTCTTTCCCTTTAGGTTTTACCCCAACAATGTTTTCATTAGTTTCGCTCACTCTCGAAATCAAGCATTTTACAGCAGGTTGGAGCAGCCTGTATCTCAGCACAGGAATAAGGTAGGGAAGAATTCTAAGGCTCATTTTGACTGCCTCCAGAAGTTAGATCAGATGGCAAATTGGATTTGGTGCTAGGTCTTTCCCTTTAGGTTTTACCCCAACAATGTTTTCATTAGTTTCGCTCACTCTCGAAATCAAGCATTTTACAGCAGGTTGGAGCAGCCTGTATCTCAGCACAGGAATAAGGTAGGGAAGAATTCTAAGGCTCATTTTGACTGCCTCCAGAAGTTAGATCAGATGGCAAATTGGATTTGGTGCTAGGTCTTTCCCTTTAGGTTTTACCCCAACAATGTTTTCATTAGTTTCGCTCACTCTCGAAATCAAGCATTTTACAGCAGGTTGGAGCAGCCTGTATCTCAGCACAGGAATAAGGTAGGGAAGAATTCTAAGGCTCATTTTGACTGCCTCCAGAAGTTAGATCAGATGGCAAATTGGATTTGGTGCTAGGTCTTTCCCTTTAGGTTTTACCCCAACAATGTTTTCATTAGTTTCGCTCACTCTCGAAATCAAGCATTTTACAGCAGGTTGGAGCAGCCTGTATCTCAGCACAGGAATAAGGTAGGGAAGAATTCTAAGGCTCATTTTGACTGCCTCCAGAAGTTAGATCAGATGGCAAATTGGATTTGGTGCTAGGTCTTTCCCTTTAGGTTTTACCCCAACAATGTTTTCATTAGTTTCGCTCACTCTCGAAATCAAGCATTTTACAGCAGGTTGGAGCAGCCTGTATCTCAGCACAGGAATAAGGTAGGGAAGAATTCTAAGGCTCATTTTGACTGCCTCCAGAAGTTAGATCAGATGGCAAATTGGATTTGGTGCTAGGTCTTTCCCTTTAGGTTTTACCCCAACAATGTTTTCATTAGTTTCGCTCACTCTCGAAATCAAGCATTTTACAGCAGGTTGGAGCAGCCTGTATCTCAGCACAGGAATAAGGTAGGGAAGAATTCTAAGGCTCATTTTGACTGCCTCCAGAAGTTAGATCAGATGGCAAATTGGATTTGGTGCTAGGTCTTTCCCTTTAGGTTTTACCCCAACAATGTTTTCATTAGTTTCGCTCACTCTCGAAATCAAGCATTTTACAGCAGGTTGGAGCAGCCTGTATCTCAGCACAGGAATAAGGTAGGGAAGAATTCTAAGGCTCATTTTGACTGCCTCCAGAAGTTAGATCAGATGGCAAATTGGATTTGGTGCTAGGTCTTTCCCTTTAGGTTTTACCCCAACAATGTTTTCATTAGTTTCGCTCACTCTCGAAATCAAGCATTTTACAGCAGGTTGGAGCAGCCTGTATCTCAGCACAGGAATAAGGTAGGGAAGAATTCTAAGGCTCATTTTGACTGCCTCCAGAAGTTAGATCAGATGGCAAATTGGATTTGGTGCTAGGTCTTTCCCTTTAGGTTTTACCCCAACAATGTTTTCATTAGTTTCGCTCACTCTCGAAATCAAGCATTTTACAGCAGGTTGGAGCAGCCTGTATCTCAGCACAGGAATAAGGTAGGGAAGAATTCTAAGGCTCATTTTGACTGCCTCCAGAAGTTAGATCAGATGGCAAATTGGATTTGGTGCTAGGTCTTTCCCTTTAGGTTTTACCCCAACAATGTTTTCATTAGTTTCGCTCACTCTCGAAATCAAGCATTTTACAGCAGGTTGGAGCAGCCTGTATCTCAGCACAGGAATAAGGTAGGGAAGAATTCTAAGGCTCATTTTGACTGCCTCCAGAAGTTAGATCAGATGGCAAATTGGATTTGGTGCTAGGTCTTTCCCTTTAGGTTTTACCCCAACAATGTTTTCATTAGTTTCGCTCACTCTCGAAATCAAGCATTTTACAGCAGGTTGGAGCAGCCTGTATCTCAGCACAGGAATAAGGTAGGGAAGAATTCTAAGGCTCATTTTGACTGCCTCCAGAAGTTAGATCAGATGGCAAATTGGATTTGGTGCTAGGTCTTTCCCTTTAGGTTTTACCCCAACAATGTTTTCATTAGTTTCGCTCACTCTCGAAATCAAGCATTTTACAGCAGGTTGGAGCAGCCTGTATCTCAGCACAGGAATAAGGTAGGGAAGAATTCTAAGGCTCATTTTGACTGCCTCCAGAAGTTAGATCAGATGGCAAATTGGATTTGGTGCTAGGTCTTTCCCTTTAGGTTTTACCCCAACAATGTTTTCATTAGTTTCGCTCACTCTCGAAATCAAGCATTTTACAGCAGGTTGGAGCAGCCTGTATCTCAGCACAGGAATAAGGTAGGGAAGAATTCTAAGGCTCATTTTGACTGCCTCCAGAAGTTAGATCAGATGGCAAATTGGATTTGGTGCTAGGTCTTTCCCTTTAGGTTTTACCCCAACAATGTTTTCATTAGTTTCGCTCACTCTCGAAATCAAGCATTTTACAGCAGGTTGGAGCAGCCTGTATCTCAGCACAGGAATAAGGTAGGGAAGAATTCTAAGGCTCATTTTGACTGCCTCCAGAAGTTAGATCAGATGGCAAATTGGATTTGGTGCTAGGTCTTTCCCTTTAGGTTTTACCCCAACAATGTTTTCATTAGTTTCGCTCACTCTCGAAATCAAGCATTTTACAGCAGGTTGGAGCAGCCTGTATCTCAGCACAGGAATAAGGTAGGGAAGAATTCTAAGGCTCATTTTGACTGCCTCCAGAAGTTAGATCAGATGGCAAATTGGATTTGGTGCTAGGTCTTTCCCTTTAGGTTTTACCCCAACAATGTTTTCATTAGTTTCGCTCACTCTCGAAATCAAGCATTTTACAGCAGGTTGGAGCAGCCTGTATCTCAGCACAGGAATAAGGTAGGGAAGAATTCTAAGGCTCATTTTGACTGCCTCCAGAAGTTAGATCAGATGGCAAATTGGATTTGGTGCTAGGTCTTTCCCTTTAGGTTTTACCCCAACAATGTTTTCATTAGTTTCGCTCACTCTCGAAATCAAGCATTTTACAGCAGGTTGGAGCAGCCTGTATCTCAGCACAGGAATAAGGTAGGGAAGAATTCTAAGGCTCATTTTGACTGCCTCCAGAAGTTAGATCAGATGGCAAATTGGATTTGGTGCTAGGTCTTTCCCTTTAGGTTTTACCCCAACAATGTTTTCATTAGTTTCGCTCACTCTCGAAATCAAGCATTTTACAGCAGGTTGGAGCAGCCTGTATCTCAGCACAGGAATAAGGTAGGGAAGAATTCTAAGGCTCATTTTGACTGCCTCCAGAAGTTAGATCAGATGGCAAATTGGATTTGGTGCTAGGTCTTTCCCTTTAGGTTTTACCCCAACAATGTTTTCATTAGTTTCGCTCACTCTCGAAATCAAGCATTTTACAGCAGGTTGGAGCAGCCTGTATCTCAGCACAGGAATAAGGTAGGGAAGAATTCTAAGGCTCATTTTGACTGCCTCCAGAAGTTAGATCAGATGGCAAATTGGATTTGGTGCTAGGTCTTTCCCTTTAGGTTTTACCCCAACAATGTTTTCATTAGTTTCGCTCACTCTCGAAATCAAGCATTTTACAGCAGGTTGGAGCAGCCTGTATCTCAGCACAGGAATAAGGTAGGGAAGAATTCTAAGGCTCATTTTGACTGCCTCCAGAAGTTAGATCAGATGGCAAATTGGATTTGGTGCTAGGTCTTTCCCTTTAGGTTTTACCCCAACAATGTTTTCATTAGTTTCGCTCACTCTCGAAATCAAGCATTTTACAGCAGGTTGGAGCAGCCTGTATCTCAGCACAGGAATAAGGTAGGGAAGAATTCTAAGGCTCATTTTGACTGCCTCCAGAAGTTAGATCAGATGGCAAATTGGATTTGGTGCTAGGTCTTTCCCTTTAGGTTTTACCCCAACAATGTTTTCATTAGTTTCGCTCACTCTCGAAATCAAGCATTTTACAGCAGGTTGGAGCAGCCTGTATCTCAGCACAGGAATAAGGTAGGGAAGAATTCTAAGGCTCATTTTGACTGCCTCCAGAAGTTAGATCAGATGGCAAATTGGATTTGGTGCTAGGTCTTTCCCTTTAGGTTTTACCCCAACAATGTTTTCATTAGTTTCGCTCACTCTCGAAATCAAGCATTTTACAGCAGGTTGGAGCAGCCTGTATCTCAGCACAGGAATAAGGTAGGGAAGAATTCTAAGGCTCATTTTGACTGCCTCCAGAAGTTAGATCAGATGGCAAATTGGATTTGGTGCTAGGTCTTTCCCTTTAGGTTTTACCCCAACAATGTTTTCATTAGTTTCGCTCACTCTCGAAATCAAGCATTTTACAGCAGGTTGGAGCAGCCTGTATCTCAGCACAGGAATAAGGTAGGGAAGAATTCTAAGGCTCATTTTGACTGCCTCCAGAAGTTAGATCAGATGGCAAATTGGATTTGGTGCTAGGTCTTTCCCTTTAGGTTTTACCCCAACAATGTTTTCATTAGTTTCGCTCACTCTCGAAATCAAGCATTTTACAGCAGGTTGGAGCAGCCTGTATCTCAGCACAGGAATAAGGTAGGGAAGAATTCTAAGGCTCATTTTGACTGCCTCCAGAAGTTAGATCAGATGGCAAATTGGATTTGGTGCTAGGTCTTTCCCTTTAGGTTTTACCCCAACAATGTTTTCATTAGTTTCGCTCACTCTCGAAATCAAGCATTTTACAGCAGGTTGGAGCAGCCTGTATCTCAGCACAGGAATAAGGTAGGGAAGAATTCTAAGGCTCATTTTGACTGCCTCCAGAAGTTAGATCAGATGGCAAATTGGATTTGGTGCTAGGTCTTTCCCTTTAGGTTTTACCCCAACAATGTTTTCATTAGTTTCGCTCACTCTCGAAATCAAGCATTTTACAGCAGGTTGGAGCAGCCTGTATCTCAGCACAGGAATAAGGTAGGGAAGAATTCTAAGGCTCATTTTGACTGCCTCCAGAAGTTAGATCAGATGGCAAATTGGATTTGGTGCTAGGTCTTTCCCTTTAGGTTTTACCCCAACAATGTTTTCATTAGTTTCGCTCACTCTCGAAATCAAGCATTTTACAGCAGGTTGGAGCAGCCTGTATCTGCAGCACAGGAATAAGGTAGGGAAGAATTCTAAGGATCATTTTGACTGCCTCCAGAAGTTAGATCAGATGGCAAATTGGATTTGGTGCTAGGTCTTTCCCTTTAGGTTTTACCCCAACAATGTTTTCATTAGTTTCGCTCACTCTCGAAATCAAGCATTTTACAGCAGGTTGGAGCAGCCTGTATCTCAGCACAGGAATAAGGTAGGGAAGAATTCTAAGGCTCATTTTGACTGCCTCCAGAAGTTAGATCAGATGGCAAATTGGATTTGGTGCTAGGTCTTTCCCTTTAGGTTTTACCCCAACAATGTTTTCATTAGTTTCGCTCACTCTCGAAATCAAGCATTTTACAGCAGGTTGGAGCAGCCTGTATCTCAGCACAGGAATAAGGTAGGGAAGAATTCTAAGGCTCATTTTGACTGCCTCCAGAAGTTAGATCAGATGGCAAATTGGATTTGGTGCTAGGTCTTTCCCTTTAGGTTTTACCCCAACAATGTTTTCATTAGTTTCGCTCACTCTCGAAATCAAGCATTTTACAGCAGGTTGGAGCAGCCTGTATCTCAGCACAGGAATAAGGTAGGGAAGAATTCTAAGGCTCATTTTGACTGCCTCCAGAAGTTAGATCAGATGGCAAATTGGATTTGGTGCTAGGTCTTTCCCTTTAGGTTTTACCCCAACAATGTTTTCATTAGTTTTGCTCACTCTCGAAATCAAGCATTTTACAGCAGGTTGGAGCAGCCTGTATCTCAGCACAGGAATAAGGTAGGGAAGAATTCTAAGGCTCATTTTGACTGCCTCCAGAAGTTAGATCAGATGGCAAATTGGATTTGGTGCTAGGTCTTTCCCTTTAGGTTTTACCCCAACAATGTTTTCATTAGTTTCGCTCACTCTCGAAATCAAGCATTTTACAGCAGGTTGGAGCAGCCTGTATCTCAGCACAGGAATAAGGTAGGGAAGAATTCAAATGCTCATTTTGACTGCCTCCAGAAGTTAGATCAGATGGCAAATTGGATTTGGTGCTAGGTCTTTCCCTTTAGGTTTTACCCCAACAATGTTTTCATTAGTTTCGCTCACTCTCGAAATCAAGCATTTTACAGCAGGTTGGAGCAGCCTGTATCTGAGCACAGGAATAAGGTAGGGAAGAATTCTAAGGATCATTTTGACTGCCTCCAGAAGTTAGATCAGATGGCAAATTGGATTTGGTGCTAGGTCTTTCCCTTTAGGTTTTACCCCAACAATGTTTTCATTAGTTTCGCTCACTCTCGAAATCAAGCATTTTACAGCAGGTTGGAGCAGCCTGTATCTCAGCACAGGAATAAGGTAGGGAAGAATTCTAAGGCTCATTTTGACTGCCTCCAGAAGTTAGATCAGATGGCAAATTGGATTTGGTGCTAGGTCTTTCCCTTTAGGTTTTACCCCAACAATGTTTTCATTAGTTTCGCTCACTCTCGAAATCAAGCATTTTACAGCAGGTTGGAGCAGCCTGTATCTCAGCACAGGAATAAGGTAGGGAAGAATTCTAAGGCTCATTTTGACTGCCTCCAGAAGTTAGATCAGATGGCAAATTGGATTTGGTGCTAGGTCTTTCCCTTTAGGTTTTACCCCAACAATGTTTTCATTAGTTTCGCTCACTCTCGAAATCAAGCATTTTACAGCAGGTTGGAGCAGCCTGTATCTCAGCACAGGAATAAGGTAGGGAAGAATTCTAAGGCTCATTTTGACTGCCTCCAGAAGTTAGATCAGATGGCAAATTGGATTTGGTGCTAGGTCTTTCCCTTTAGGTTTTACCCCAACAATGTTTTCATTAGTTTCGCTCACTCTCGAAATCAAGCATTTTACAGCAGGTTGGAGCAGCCTGTATCTCAGCACAGGAATAAGGTAGGGAAGAATTCTAAAGGCTCATTTTGACTGCCTCCAGAAGTTAGATCAGATGGCAAATTGGATTTGGTGCTAGGTCTTTCCCTTTAGGTTTTACCCCAACAATGTTTTCATTAGTTTCGCTCACTCTCGAAATCAAGCATTTTACAGCAGGTTGGAGCAGCCTGTATCTCAGCACAGGAATAAGGTAGGGAAGAATTCTAAGGCTCATTTTGACTGCCTCCAGAAGTTAGATCAGATGGCAAATTGGATTTGGTGCTAGGTCTTTCCCTTTAGGTTTTACCCCAACAATGTTTTCATTAGTTTCGCTCACTCTCGAAATCAAGCATTTTACAGCAGGTTGGAGCAGCCTGTATCTCAGCACAGGAATAAGGTAGGGAAGAATTCTAAGGCTCATTTTGACTGCCTCCAGAAGTTAGATCAGATGGCAAATTGGATTTGGTGCTAGGTCTTTCCCTTTAGGTTTTACCCCAACAATGTTTTCATTAGTTTCGCTCACTCTCGAAATCAAGCATTTTACAGCAGGTTGGAGCAGCCTGTATCTCAGCACAGGAATAAGGTAGGGAAGAATTCTAAGGCTCATTTTGACTGCCTCCAGAAGTTAGATCAGATGGCAAATTGGATTTGGTGCTAGGTCTTTCCCTTTAGGTTTTACCCCAACAATGTTTTCATTAGTTTCGCTCACTCTCGAAATCAAGCATTTTACAGCAGGTTGGAGCAGCCTGTATCTCAGCACAGGAATAAGGTAGGGAAGAATTCTAAGGCTCATTTTGACTGCCTCCAGAAGTTAGATCAGATGGCAAATTGGATTTGGTGCTAGGTCTTTCCCTTTAGGTTTTACCCCAACAATGTTTTCATTAGTTTCGCTCACTCTCGAAATCAAGCATTTTACAGCAGGTTGGAGCAGCCTGTATCTCAGCACAGGAATAAGGTAGGGAAGAATTCTAAGGCTCATTTTGACTGCCTCCAGAAGTTAGATCAGATGGCAAATTGGATTTGGTGCTAGGTCTTTCCCTTTAGGTTTTACCCCAACAATGTTTTCATTAGTTTCGCTCACTCTCGAAATCAAGCATTTTACAGCAGGTTGGAGCAGCCTGTATCTCAGCACAGGAATAAGGTAGGGAAGAATTCTAAGGCTCATTTTGACTGCCTCCAGAAGTTAGATCAGATGGCAAATTGGATTTGGTGCTAGGTCTTTCCCTTTAGGTTTTACCCCAACAATGTTTTCATTAGTTTCGCTCACTCTCGAAATCAAGCATTTTACAGCAGGTTGGAGCAGCCTGTATCTCAGCACAGGAATAAGGTAGGGAAGAATTCTAAGGCTCATTTTGACTGCCTCCAGAAGTTAGATCAGATGGCAAATTGGATTTGGTGCTAGGTCTTTCCCTTTAGGTTTTACCCCAACAATGTTTTCATTAGTTTTGCTCACTCTCGAAATCAAGCATTTTACAGCAGGTTGGAGCAGCCTGTATCTCAGCACAGGAATAAGGTAGGGAAGAATTCTAAGGCTCATTTTGACTGCCTCCAGAAGTTAGATCAGATGGCAAATTGGATTTGGTGCTAGGTCTTTCCCTTTAGGTTTTACCCCAACAATGTTTTCATTAGTTTCGCTCACTCTCGAAATCAAGCATTTTACAGCAGGTTGGAGCAGCCTGTATCTCAGCACAGGAATAAGGTAGGGAAGAATTCTAAGGCTCATTTTGACTGCCTCCAGAAGTTAGATCAGATGGCAAATTGGATTTGGTGCTAGGTCTTTCCCTTTAGGTTTTACCCCAACAATGTTTTCATTAGTTTCGCTCACTCTCGAAATCAAGCATTTTACAGCAGGTTGGAGCAGCCTGTATCTCAGCACAGGAATAAGGTAGGGAAGAATTCTAAGGCTCATTTTGACTGCCTCCAGAAGTTAGATCAGATGGCAAATTGGATTTGGTGCTAGGTCTTTCCCTTTAGGTTTTACCCCAACAATGTTTTCATTAGTTTCGCTCACTCTCGAAATCAAGCATTTTACAGCAGGTTGGAGCAGCCTGTATCTCAGCACAGGAATAAGGTAGGGAAGAATTCTAAGGCTCATTTTGACTGCCTCCAGAAGTTAGATCAGATGGCAAATTGGATTTGGTGCTAGGTCTTTCCCTTTAGGTTTTACCCCAACAATGTTTTCATTAGTTTCGCTCACTCTCGAAATCAAGCATTTTACAGCAGGTTGGAGCAGCCTGTATCTCAGCACAGGAATAAGGTAGGGAAGAATTCTAAGGCTCATTTTGACTGCCTCCAGAAGTTAGATCAGATGGCAAATTGGATTTGGTGCTAGGTCTTTCCCTTTAGGTTTTACCCCAACAATGTTTTCATTAGTTTCGCTCACTCTCGAAATCAAGCATTTTACAGCAGGTTGGAGCAGCCTGTATCTCAGCACAGGAATAAGGTAGGGAAGAATTCTAAGGCTCATTTTGACTGCCTCCAGAAGTTAGATCAGATGGCAAATTGGATTTGGTGCTAGGTCTTTCCCTTTAGGTTTTACCCCAACAATGTTTTCATTAGTTTCGCTCACTCTCGAAATCAAGCATTTTACAGCAGGTTGGAGCAGCCTGTATCTCAGCACAGGAATAAGGTAGGGAAGAATTCTAAGGCTCATTTTGACTGCCTCCAGAAGTTAGATCAGATGGCAAATTGGATTTGGTGCTAGGTCTTTCCCTTTAGGTTTTACCCCAACAATGTTTTCATTAGTTTCGCTCACTCTCGAAATCAAGCATTTTACAGCAGGTTGGAGCAGCCTGTATCTCAGCACAGGAATAAGGTAGGGAAGAATTCTAAGGCTCATTTTGACTGCCTCCAGAAGTTAGATCAGATGGCAAATTGGATTTGGTGCTAGGTCTTTCCCTTTAGGTTTTACCCCAACAATGTTTTCATTAGTTTCGCTCACTCTCGAAATCAAGCATTTTACAGCAGGTTGGAGCAGCCTGTATCTCAGCACAGGAATAAGGTAGGGAAGAATTCTAAGGCTCATTTTGACTGCCTCCAGAAGTTAGATCAGATGGCAAATTGGATTTGGTGCTAGGTCTTTCCCTTTAGGTTTTACCCCAACAATGTTTTCATTAGTTTCGCTCACTCTCGAAATCAAGCATTTTACAGCAGGTTGGAGCAGCCTGTATCTCAGCACAGGAATAAGGTAGGGAAGAATTCTAAGGCTCATTTTGACTGCCTCCAGAAGTTAGATCAGATGGCAAATTGGATTTGGTGCTAGGTCTTTCCCTTTAGGTTTTACCCCAACAATGTTTTCATTAGTTTCGCTCACTCTCGAAATCAAGCATTTTACAGCAGGTTGGAGCAGCCTGTATCTCAGCACAGGAATAAGGTAGGGAAGAATTCTAAGGCTCATTTTGACTGCCTCCAGAAGTTAGATCAGATGGCAAATTGGATTTGGTGCTAGGTCTTTCCCTTTAGGTTTTACCCCAACAATGTTTTCATTAGTTTCGCTCACTCTCGAAATCAAGCATTTTACAGCAGGTTGGAGCAGCCTGTATCTCAGCACAGGAATAAGGTAGGGAAGAATTCTAAGGCTCATTTTGACTGCCTCCAGAAGTTAGATCAGATGGCAAATTGGATTTGGTGCTAGGTCTTTCCCTTTAGGTTTTACCCCAACAATGTTTTCATTAGTTTCGCTCACTCTCGAAATCAAGCATTTTACAGCAGGTTGGAGCAGCCTGTATCTCAGCACAGGAATAAGGTAGGGAAGAATTCTAAGGCTCATTTTGACTGCCTCCAGAAGTTAGATCAGATGGCAAATTGGATTTGGTGCTAGGTCTTTCCCTTTAGGTTTTACCCCAACAATGTTTTCATTAGTTTCGCTCACTCTCGAAATCAAGCATTTTACAGCAGGTTGGAGCAGCCTGTATCTCAGCACAGGAATAAGGTAGGGAAGAATTCTAAGGCTCATTTTGACTGCCTCCAGAAGTTAGATCAGATGGCAAATTGGATTTGGTGCTAGGTCTTTCCCTTTAGGTTTTACCCCAACAATGTTTTCATTAGTTTCGCTCACTCTCGAAATCAAGCATTTTACAGCAGGTTGGAGCAGCCTGTATCTCAGCACAGGAATAAGGTAGGGAAGAATTCTAAGGCTCATTTTGACTGCCTCCAGAAGTTAGATCAGATGGCAAATTGGATTTGGTGCTAGGTCTTTCCCTTTAGGTTTTACCCCAACAATGTTTTCATTAGTTTCGCTCACTCTCGAAATCAAGCATTTTACAGCAGGTTGGAGCAGCCTGTATCTCAGCACAGGAATAAGGTAGGGAAGAATTCTAAGGCTCATTTTGACTGCCTCCAGAAGTTAGATCAGATGGCAAATTGGATTTGGTGCTAGGTCTTTCCCTTTAGGTTTTACCCCAACAATGTTTTCATTAGTTTCGCTCACTCTCGAAATCAAGCATTTTACAGCAGGTTGGAGCAGCCTGTATCTCAGCACAGGAATAAGGTAGGGAAGAATTCTAAGGCTCATTTTGACTGCCTCCAGAAGTTAGATCAGATGGCAAATTGGATTTGGTGCTAGGTCTTTCCCTTTAGGTTTTACCCCAACAATGTTTTCATTAGTTTCGCTCACTCTCGAAATCAAGCATTTTACAGCAGGTTGGAGCAGCCTGTATCTCAGCACAGGAATAAGGTAGGGAAGAATTCTAAGGCTCATTTTGACTGCCTCCAGAAGTTAGATCAGATGGCAAATTGGATTTGGTGCTAGGTCTTTCCCTTTAGGTTTTACCCCAACAATGTTTTCATTAGTTTCGCTCACTCTCGAAATCAAGCATTTTACAGCAGGTTGGAGCAGCCTGTATCTCAGCACAGGAATAAGGTAGGGAAGAATTCTAAGGCTCATTTTGACTGCCTCCAGAAGTTAGATCAGATGGCAAATTGGATTTGGTGCTAGGTCTTTCCCTTTAGGTTTTACCCCAACAATGTTTTCATTAGTTTCGCTCACTCTCGAAATCAAGCATTTTACAGCAGGTTGGAGCAGCCTGTATCTCAGCACAGGAATAAGGTAGGGAAGAATTCTAAGGCTCATTTTGACTGCCTCCAGAAGTTAGATCAGATGGCAAATTGGATTTGGTGCTAGGTCTTTCCCTTTAGGTTTTACCCCAACAATGTTTTCATTAGTTTCGCTCACTCTCGAAATCAAGCATTTTACAGCAGGTTGGAGCAGCCTGTATCTCAGCACAGGAATAAGGTAGGGAAGAATTCTAAGGCTCATTTTGACTGCCTCCAGAAGTTAGATCAGATGGCAAATTGGATTTGGTGCTAGGTCTTTCCCTTTAGGTTTTACCCCAACAATGTTTTCATTAGTTTCGCTCACTCTCGAAATCAAGCATTTTACAGCAGGTTGGAGCAGCCTGTATCTCAGCACAGGAATAAGGTAGGGAAGAATTCTAAGGCTCATTTTGACTGCCTCCAGAAGTTAGATCAGATGGCAAATTGGATTTGGTGCTAGGTCTTTCCCTTTAGGTTTTACCCCAACAATGTTTTCATTAGTTTCGCTCACTCTCGAAATCAAGCATTTTACAGCAGGTTGGAGCAGCCTGTATCTCAGCACAGGAATAAGGTAGGGAAGAATTCTAAGGCTCATTTTGACTGCCTCCAGAAGTTAGATCAGATGGCAAATTGGATTTGGTGCTAGGTCTTTCCCTTTAGGTTTTACCCCAACAATGTTTTCATTAGTTTCGCTCACTCTCGAAATCAAGCATTTTACAGCAGGTTGGAGCAGCCTGTATCTCAGCACAGGAATAAGGTAGGGAAGAATTCTAAGGCTCATTTTGACTGCCTCCAGAAGTTAGATCAGATGGCAAATTGGATTTGGTGCTAGGTCTTTCCCTTTAGGTTTTACCCCAACAATGTTTTCATTAGTTTCGCTCACTCTCGAAATCAAGCATTTTACAGCAGGTTGGAGCAGCCTGTATCTCAGCACAGGAATAAGGTAGGGAAGAATTCTAAGGCTCATTTTGACTGCCTCCAGAAGTTAGATCAGATGGCAAATTGGATTTGGTGCTAGGTCTTTCCCTTTAGGTTTTACCCCAACAATGTTTTCATTAGTTTCGCTCACTCTCGAAATCAAGCATTTTACAGCAGGTTGGAGCAGCCTGTATCTCAGCACAGGAATAAGGTAGGGAAGAATTCTAAGGCTCATTTTGACTGCCTCCAGAAGTTAGATCAGATGGCAAATTGGATTTGGTGCTAGGTCTTTCCCTTTAGGTTTTACCCCAACAATGTTTTCATTAGTTTCGCTCACTCTCGAAATCAAGCATTTTACAGCAGGTTGGAGCAGCCTGTATCTCAGCACAGGAATAAGGTAGGGAAGAATTCTAAGGCTCATTTTGACTGCCTCCAGAAGTTAGATCAGATGGCAAATTGGATTTGGTGCTAGGTCTTTCCCTTTAGGTTTTACCCCAACAATGTTTTCATTAGTTTCGCTCACTCTCGAAATCAAGCATTTTACAGCAGGTTGGAGCAGCCTGTATCTCAGCACAGGAATAAGGTAGGGAAGAATTCTAAGGCTCATTTTGACTGCCTCCAGAAGTTAGATCAGATGGCAAATTGGATTTGGTGCTAGGTCTTTCCCTTTAGGTTTTACCCCAACAATGTTTTCATTAGTTTCGCTCACTCTCGAAATCAAGCATTTTACAGCAGGTTGGAGCAGCCTGTATCTCAGCACAGGAATAAGGTAGGGAAGAATTCTAAGGCTCATTTTGACTGCCTCCAGAAGTTAGATCAGATGGCAAATTGGATTTGGTGCTAGGTCTTTCCCTTTAGGTTTTACCCCAACAATGTTTTCATTAGTTTCGCTCACTCTCGAAATCAAGCATTTTACAGCAGGTTGGAGCAGCCTGTATCTCAGCACAGGAATAAGGTAGGGAAGAATTCTAAGGCTCATTTTGACTGCCTCCAGAAGTTAGATCAGATGGCAAATTGGATTTGGTGCTAGGTCTTTCCCTTTAGGTTTTACCCCAACAATGTTTTCATTAGTTTCGCTCACTCTCGAAATCAAGCATTTTACAGCAGGTTGGAGCAGCCTGTATCTCAGCACAGGAATAAGGTAGGGAAGAATTCTAAGGCTCATTTTGACTGCCTCCAGAAGTTAGATCAGATGGCAAATTGGATTTGGTGCTAGGTCTTTCCCTTTAGGTTTTACCCCAACAATGTTTTCATTAGTTTCGCTCACTCTCGAAATCAAGCATTTTACAGCAGGTTGGAGCAGCCTGTATCTCAGCACAGGAATAAGGTAGGGAAGAATTCTAAGGCTCATTTTGACTGCCTCCAGAAGTTAGATCAGATGGCAAATTGGATTTGGTGCTAGGTCTTTCCCTTTAGGTTTTACCCCAACAATGTTTTCATTAGTTTCGCTCACTCTCGAAATCAAGCATTTTACAGCAGGTTGGAGCAGCCTGTATCTCAGCACAGGAATAAGGTAGGGAAGAATTCTAAGGCTCATTTTGACTGCCTCCAGAAGTTAGATCAGATGGCAAATTGGATTTGGTGCTAGGTCTTTCCCTTTAGGTTTTACCCCAACAATGTTTTCATTAGTTTCGCTCACTCTCGAAATCAAGCATTTTACAGCAGGTTGGAGCAGCCTGTATCTCAGCACAGGAATAAGGTAGGGAAGAATTCTAAGGCTCATTTTGACTGCCTCCAGAAGTTAGATCAGATGGCAAATTGGATTTGGTGCGAGGTCTTTCCCTTTAGGTTTTACCCCAACAATGTTTTCATTAGTTTCGCTCACTCTCGAAATCAAGCATTTTACAGCAGGTTGGAGCAGCCTGTATCTCAGCACAGGAATAAGGTAGGGAAGAATTCTAAGGCTCATTTTGACTGCCTCCAGAAGTTAGATCAGATGGCAAATTGGATTTGGTGCGAGGTCTTTCCCTTTAGGTTTTACCCCAACAATGTTTTCATTAGTTTCGCTCACTCTCGAAATCAAGCATTTTACAGCAGGTTGGAGCAGCCTGTATCTCAGCACAGGAATAAGGTAGGGAAGAATTCTAAGGCTCATTTTGACTGCCTCCAGAAGTTAGATCAGATGGCAAATTGGATTTGGTGCTAGGTCTTTCCCTTTAGGTTTTACCCCAACAATGTTTTCATTAGTTTCGCTCACTCTCGAAATCAAGCATTTTACAGCAGGTTGGAGCAGCCTGTATCTCAGCACAGGAATAAGGTAGGGAAGAATTCTAAGGCTCATTTTGACTGCCTCCAGAAGTTAGATCAGATGGCAAATTGGATTTGGTGCTAGGTCTTTCCCTTTAGGTTTTACCCCAACAATGTTTTCATTAGTTTCGCTCACTCTCGAAATCAAGCATTTTACAGCAGGTTGGAGCAGCCTGTATCTCAGCACAGGAATAAGGTAGGGAAGAATTCTAAGGCTCATTTTGACTGCCTCCAGAAGTTAGATCAGATGGCAAATTGGATTTGGTGCTAGGTCTTTCCCTTTAGGTTTTACCCCAACAATGTTTTCATTAGTTTCGCTCACTCTCGAAATCAAGCATTTTACAGCAGGTTGGAGCAGCCTGTATCTCAGCACAGGAATAAGGTAGGGAAGAATTCTAAGGCTCATTTTGACTGCCTCCAGAAGTTAGATCAGATGGCAAATTGGATTTGGTGCTAGGTCTTTCCCTTTAGGTTTTACCCCAACAATGTTTTCATTAGTTTCGCTCACTCTCGAAATCAAGCATTTTACAGCAGGTTGGAGCAGCCTGTATCTCAGCACAGGAATAAGGTAGGGAAGAATTCTAAGGCTCATTTTGACTGCCTCCAGAAGTTAGATCAGATGGCAAATTGGATTTGGTGCGAGGTCTTTCCCTTTAGGTTTTACCCCAACAATGTTTTCATTAGTTTCGCTCACTCTCGAAATCAAGCATTTTACAGCAGGTTGGAGCAGCCTGTATCTCAGCACAGGAATAAGGTAGGGAAGAATTCTAAGGCTCATTTTGACTGCCTCCAGAAGTTAGATCAGATGGCAAATTGGATTTGGTGCTAGGTCTTTCCCTTTAGGTTTTACCCCAACAATGTTTTCATTAGTTTCGCTCACTCTCGAAATCAAGCATTTTACAGCAGGTTGGAGCAGCCTGTATCTCAGCACAGGAATAAGGTAGGGAAGAATTCTAAGGCTCATTTTGACTGCCTCCAGAAGTTAGATCAGATGGCAAATTGGATTTGGTGCTAGGTCTTTCCCTTTAGGTTTTACCCCAACAATGTTTTCATTAGTTTCGCTCACTCTCGAAATCAAGCATTTTACAGCAGGTTGGAGCAGCCTGTATCTCAGCACAGGAATAAGGTAGGGAAGAATTCTAAGGCTCATTTTGACTGCCTCCAGAAGTTAGATCAGATGGCAAATTGGATTTGGTGCTAGGTCTTTCCCTTTAGGTTTTACCCCAACAATGTTTTCATTAGTTTCGCTCACTCTCGAAATCAAGCATTTTACAGCAGGTTGGAGCAGCCTGTATCTCAGCACAGGAATAAGGTAGGGAAGAATTCTAAGGCTCATTTTGACTGCCTCCAGAAGTTAGATCAGATGGCAAATTGGATTTGGTGCTAGGTCTTTCCCTTTAGGTTTTACCCCAACAATGTTTTCATTAGTTTCGCTCACTCTCGAAATCAAGCATTTTACAGCAGGTTGGAGCAGCCTGTATCTCAGCACAGGAATAAGGTAGGGAAGAATTCTAAGGCTCATTTTGACTGCCTCCAGAAGTTAGATCAGATGGCAAATTGGATTTGGTGCTAGGTCTTTCCCCTTTAGGTTTTTACCCCAACAATGTTTTCATTAGTTTCGCTCACTCTCGAAATCAAGCATTTTACAGCAGGTTGGAGCAGCCTGTATCTCAGCACAGGAATAAGGTAGGGAAGAATTCTAAGGCTCATTTTGACTGCCTCCAGAAGTTAGATCAGATGGCAAATTGGATTTGGTGCTAGGTCTTTCCCTTTAGGTTTTACCCCAACAATGTTTTCATTAGTTTCGCTCACTCTCGAAATCAAGCATTTTACAGCAGGTTGGAGCAGCCTGTATCTCAGCACAGGAATAAGGTAGGGAAGAATTCTAAGGCTCATTTTGACTGCCTCCAGAAGTTAGATCAGATGGCAAATTGGATTTGGTGCTAGGTCTTTCCCTTTAGGTTTTACCCCCAACAATGTTTTCATTAGTTTCGCTCACTCTCGAAATCAAGCATTTTACAGCAGGTTGGAGCAGCCTGTATCTCAGCACAGGAATAAGGTAGGGAAGAATTCTAAGGCTCATTTTGACTGCCTCCAGAAGTTAGATCAGATGGCAAATTGGATTTGGTGCGAGGTCTTTCCCTTTAGGTTTTACCCCAACAATGTTTTCATTAGTTTCGCTCACTCTCGAAATCAAGCATTTTACAGCAGGTTGGAGCAGCCTGTATCTCAGCACAGGAATAAGGTAGGGAAGAATTCTAAGGCTCATTTTGACTGCCTCCAGAAGTTAGATCAGATGGCAAATTGGATTTGGTGCGAGGTCTTTCCCTTTAGGTTTTACCCCAACAATGTTTTCATTAGTTTCGCTCACTCTCGAAATCAAGCATTTTACAGCAGGTTGGAGCAGCCTGTATCTCAGCACAGGAATAAGGTAGGGAAGAATTCTAAGGCTCATTTTGACTGCCTCCAGAAGTTAGATCAGATGGCAAATTGGATTTGGTGCTAGGTCTTTCCCTTTAGGTTTTACCCCAACAATGTTTTCATTAGTTTCGCTCACTCTCGAAATCAAGCATTTTACAGCAGGTTGGAGCAGCCTGTATCTCAGCACAGGAATAAGGTAGGGAAGAATTCTAAGGCTCATTTTGACTGCCTCCAGAAGTTAGATCAGATGGCAAATTGGATTTGGTGCTAGGTCTTTCCCTTTAGGTTTTACCCCAACAATGTTTTCATTAGTTTCGCTCACTCTCGAAATCAAGCATTTTACAGCAGGTTGGAGCAGCCTGTATCTCAGCACAGGAATAAGGTAGGGAAGAATTCTAAGGCTCATTTTGACTGCCTCCAGAAGTTAGATCAGATGGCAAATTGGATTTGGTGCTAGGTCTTTCCCTTTAGGTTTTACCCCAACAATGTTTTCATTAGTTTCGCTCACTCTCGAAATCAAGCATTTTACAGCAGGTTGGAGCAGCCTGTATCTCAGCACAGGAATAAGGTAGGGAAGAATTCTAAGGCTCATTTTGACTGCCTCCAGAAGTTAGATCAGATGGCAAATTGGATTTGGTGCTAGGTCTTTCCCTTTAGGTTTTACCCCAACAATGTTTTCATTAGTTTCGCTCACTCTCGAAATCAAGCATTTTTACAGCAGGTTGGAGCAGCCTGTATCTCAGCACAGGAATAAGGTAGGGAAGAATTCTAAGGCTCATTTTGACTGCCTCCAGAAGTTAGATCAGATGGCAAATTGGATTTGGTGCGAGGTCTTTCCCTTTAGGTTTTACCCCAACAATGTTTTCATTAGTTTCGCTCACTCTCGAAATCAAGCATTTTACAGCAGGTTGGAGCAGCCTGTATCTCAGCACAGGAATAAGGTAGGGAAGAATTCTAAGGCTCATTTTGACTGCCTCCAGAAGTTAGATCAGATGGCAAATTGGATTTGGTGCGAGGTCTTTCCCTTTAGGTTTTACCCCAACAATGTTTTCATTAGTTTCGCTCACTCTCGAAATCAAGCATTTTACAGCAGGTTGGAGCAGCCTGTATCTCAGCACAGGAATAAGGTAGGGAAGAATTCTAAGGCTCATTTTGACTGCCTCCAGAAGTTAGATCAGATGGCAAATTGGATTTGGTGCTAGGTCTTTCCCTTTAGGTTTTACCCCAACAATGTTTTCATTAGTTTCGCTCACTCTCGAAATCAAGCATTTTACAGCAGGTTGGAGCAGCCTGTATCTCAGCACAGGAATAAGGTAGGGAAGAATTCTAAGGCTCATTTTGACTGCCTCCAGAAGTTAGATCAGATGGCAAATTGGATTTGGTGCTAGGTCTTTCCCTTTAGGTTTTACCCCAACAATGTTTTCATTAGTTTCGCTCACTCTCGAAATCAAGCATTTTACAGCAGGTTGGAGCAGCCTGTATCTCAGCACAGGAATAAGGTAGGGAAGAATTCTAAGGCTCATTTTGACTGCCTCCAGAAGTTAGATCAGATGGCAAATTGGATTTGGTGCTAGGTCTTTCCCTTTAGGTTTTACCCCAACAATGTTTTCATTAGTTTCGCTCACTCTCGAAATCAAGCATTTTACAGCAGGTTGGAGCAGCCTGTATCTCAGCACAGGAATAAGGTAGGGAAGAATTCTAAGGCTCATTTTGACTGCCTCCAGAAGTTAGATCAGATGGCAAATTGGATTTGGTGCTAGGTCTTTCCCTTTAGGTTTTACCCCAACAATGTTTTCATTAGTTTCGCTCACTCTCGAAATCAAGCATTTTACAGCAGGTTGGAGCAGCCTGTATCTCAGCACAGGAATAAGGTAGGGAAGAATTCTAAGGCTCATTTTGACTGCCTCCAGAAGTTAGATCAGATGGCAAATTGGATTTGGTGCTAGGTCTTTCCCTTTAGGTTTTACCCCAACAATGTTTTCATTAGTTTCGCTCACTCTCGAAATCAAGCATTTTACAGCAGGTTGGAGCAGCCTGTATCTCAGCACAGGAATAAGGTAGGGAAGAATTCTAAGGCTCATTTTGACTGCCTCCAGAAGTTAGATCAGATGGCAAATTGGATTTGGTGCTAGGTCTTTCCCTTTAGGTTTTACCCCAACAATGTTTTCATTAGTTTCGCTCACTCTCGAAATCAAGCATTTTACAGCAGGTTGGAGCAGCCTGTATCTCAGCACAGGAATAAGGTAGGGAAGAATTCTAAGGCTCATTTTGACTGCCTCCAGAAGTTAGATCAGATGGCAAATTGGATTTGGTGCTAGGTCTTTCCCTTTAGGTTTTACCCCAACAATGTTTTCATTAGTTTCGCTCACTCTCGAAATCAAGCATTTTACAGCAGGTTGGAGCAGCCTGTATCTCAGCACAGGAATAAGGTAGGGAAGAATTCTAAGGCTCATTTTGACTGCCTCCAGAAGTTAGATCAGATGGCAAATTGGATTTGGTGCTAGGTCTTTCCCTTTAGGTTTTACCCCAACAATGTTTTCATTAGTTTCGCTCACTCTCGAAATCAAGCATTTTACAGCAGGTTGGAGCAGCCTGTATCTCAGCACAGGAATAAGGTAGGGAAGAATTCTAAGGCTCATTTTGACTGCCTCCAGAAGTTAGATCAGATGGCAAATTGGATTTGGTGCTAGGTCTTTCCCTTTAGGTTTTACCCCAACAATGTTTTCATTAGTTTCGCTCACTCTCGAAATCAAGCATTTTACAGCAGGTTGGAGCAGCCTGTATCTCAGCACAGGAATAAGGTAGGGAAGAATTCTAAGGCTCATTTTGACTGCCTCCAGAAGTTAGATCAGATGGCAAATTGGATTTGGTGCTAGGTCTTTCCCTTTAGGTTTTACCCCAACAATGTTTTCATTAGTTTCGCTCACTCTCGAAATCAAGCATTTTACAGCAGGTTGGAGCAGCCTGTATCTCAGCACAGGAATAAGGTAGGGAAGAATTCTAAGGCTCATTTTGACTGCCTCCAGAAGTTAGATCAGATGGCAAATTGGATTTGGTGCTAGGTCTTTCCCTTTAGGTTTTACCCCAACAATGTTTTCATTAGTTTCGCTCACTCTCGAAATCAAGCATTTTACAGCAGGTTGGAGCAGCCTGTATCTCAGCACAGGAATAAGGTAGGGAAGAATTCTAAGGCTCATTTTGACTGCCTCCAGAAGTTAGATCAGATGGCAAATTGGATTTGGTGCTAGGTCTTTCCCTTTAGGTTTTACCCCAACAATGTTTTCATTAGTTTCGCTCACTCTCGAAATCAAGCATTTTACAGCAGGTTGGAGCAGCCTGTATCTCAGCACAGGAATAAGGTAGGGAAGAATTCTAAGGCTCATTTTGACTGCCTCCAGAAGTTAGATCAGATGGCAAATTGGATTTGGTGCTAGGTCTTTCCCTTTAGGTTTTACCCCAACAATGTTTTCATTAGTTTCGCTCACTCTCGAAATCAAGCATTTTACAGCAGGTTGGAGCAGCCTGTATCTCAGCACAGGAATAAGGTAGGGAAGAATTCTAAGGCTCATTTTGACTGCCTCCAGAAGTTAGATCAGATGGCAAATTGGATTTGGTGCTAGGTCTTTCCCTTTAGGTTTTACCCCAACAATGTTTTCATTAGTTTCGCTCACTCTCGAAATCAAGCATTTTACAGCAGGTTGGAGCAGCCTGTATCTCAGCACAGGAATAAGGTAGGGAAGAATTCTAAGGCTCATTTTGACTGCCTCCAGAAGTTAGATCAGATGGCAAATTGGATTTGGTGCTAGGTCTTTCCCTTTAGGTTTTACCCCAACAATGTTTTCATTAGTTTCGCTCACTCTCGAAATCAAGCATTTTACAGCAGGTTGGAGCAGCCTGTATCTCAGCACAGGAATAAGGTAGGGAAGAATTCTAAGGCTCATTTTGACTGCCTCCAGAAGTTAGATCAGATGGCAAATTGGATTTGGTGCTAGGTCTTTCCCTTTAGGTTTTACCCCAACAATGTTTTCATTAGTTTCGCTCACTCTCGAAATCAAGCATTTTACAGCAGGTTGGAGCAGCCTGTATCTCAGCACAGGAATAAGGTAGGGAAGAATTCTAAGGCTCATTTTGACTGCCTCCAGAAGTTAGATCAGATGGCAAATTGGATTTGGTGCTAGGTCTTTCCCTTTAGGTTTTACCCCAACAATGTTTTCATTAGTTTCGCTCACTCTCGAAATCAAGCATTTTACAGCAGGTTGGAGCAGCCTGTATCTCAGCACAGGAATAAGGTAGGGAAGAATTCTAAGGCTCATTTTGACTGCCTCCAGAAGTTAGATCAGATGGCAAATTGGATTTGGTGCTAGGTCTTTCCCTTTAGGTTTTACCCCAACAATGTTTTCATTAGTTTCGCTCACTCTCGAAATCAAGCATTTTACAGCAGGTTGGAGCAGCCTGTATCTCAGCACAGGAATAAGGTAGGGAAGAATTCTAAGGCTCATTTTGACTGCCTCCAGAAGTTAGATCAGATGGCAAATTGGATTTGGTGCTAGGTCTTTCCCTTTAGGTTTTACCCCAACAATGTTTTCATTAGTTTCGCTCACTCTCGAAATCAAGCATTTTACAGCAGGTTGGAGCAGCCTGTATCTCAGCACAGGAATAAGGTAGGGAAGAATTCTAAGGCTCATTTTGACTGCCTCCAGAAGTTAGATCAGATGGCAAATTGGATTTGGTGCTAGGTCTTTCCCTTTAGGTTTTACCCCAACAATGTTTTCATTAGTTTCGCTCACTCTCGAAATCAAGCATTTTACAGCAGGTTGGAGCAGCCTGTATCTCAGCACAGGAATAAGGTAGGGAAGAATTCTAAGGCTCATTTTGACTGCCTCCAGAAGTTAGATCAGATGGCAAATTGGATTTGGTGCTAGGTCTTTCCCTTTAGGTTTTACCCCAACAATGTTTTCATTAGTTTCGCTCACTCTCGAAATCAAGCATTTTACAGCAGGTTGGAGCAGCCTGTATCTCAGCACAGGAATAAGGTAGGGAAGAATTCTAAGGCTCATTTTGACTGCCTCCAGAAGTTAGATCAGATGGCAAATTGGATTTGGTGCTAGGTCTTTCCCTTTAGGTTTTACCCCAACAATGTTTTCATTAGTTTCGCTCACTCTCGAAATCAAGCATTTTACAGCAGGTTGGAGCAGCCTGTATCTCAGCACAGGAATAAGGTAGGGAAGAATTCTAAGGCTCATTTTGACTGCCTCCAGAAGTTAGATCAGATGGCAAATTGGATTTGGTGCTAGGTCTTTCCCTTTAGGTTTTACCCCAACAATGTTTTCATTAGTTTCGCTCACTCTCGAAATCAAGCATTTTACAGCAGGTTGGAGCAGCCTGTATCTCAGCACAGGAATAAGGTAGGGAAGAATTCTAAGGCTCATTTTGACTGCCTCCAGAAGTTAGATCAGATGGCAAATTGGATTTGGTGCTAGGTCTTTCCCTTTAGGTTTTACCCCAACAATGTTTTCATTAGTTTCGCTCACTCTCGAAATCAAGCATTTTACAGCAGGTTGGAGCAGCCTGTATCTCAGCACAGGAATAAGGTAGGGAAGAATTCTAAGGATCATTTTGACTGCCTCCAGAAGTTAGATCAGATGGCAAATTGGATTTGGTGCTAGGTCTTTCCCTTTAGGTTTTACCCCAACAATGTTTTCATTAGTTTCGCTCACTCTCGAAATCAAGCATTTTACAGCAGGTTGGAGCAGCCTGTATCTCAGCACAGGAATAAGGTAGGGAAGAATTCTAAGGATCATTTTGACTGCCTCCAGAAGTTAGATCAGATGGCAAATTGGATTTGGTGCTAGGTCTTTCCCTTTAGGTTTTACCCCAACAATGTTTTCATTAGTTTCGCTCACTCTCGAAATCAAGCATTTTACAGCAGGTTGGAGCAGCCTGTATCTCAGCACAGGAATAAGGTAGGGAAGAATTCTAAGGCTCATTTTGACTGCCTCCAGAAGTTAGATCAGATGGCAAATTGGATTTGGTGCTAGGTCTTTCCCTTTAGGTTTTACCCCAACAATGTTTTCATTAGTTTCGCTCACTCTCGAAATCAAGCATTTTACAGCAGGTTGGAGCAGCCTGTATCTCAGCACAGGAATAAGGTAGGGAAGAATTCTAAGGCTCATTTTGACTGCCTCCAGAAGTTAGATCAGATGGCAAATTGGATTTGGTGCTAGGTCTTTCCCTTTAGGTTTTACCCCAACAATGTTTTCATTAGTTTCGCTCACTCTCGAAATCAAGCATTTTACAGCAGGTTGGAGCAGCCTGTATCTCAGCACAGGAATAAGGTAGGGAAGAATTCTAAGGCTCATTTTGACTGCCTCCAGAAGTTAGATCAGATGGCAAATTGGATTTGGTGCTAGGTCTTTCCCTTTAGGTTTTACCCCAACAATGTTTTCATTAGTTTCGCTCACTCTCGAAATCAAGCATTTTACAGCAGGTTGGAGCAGCCTGTATCTCAGCACAGGAATAAGGTAGGGAAGAATTCTAAGGCTCATTTTGACTGCCTCCAGAAGTTAGATCAGATGGCAAATTGGATTTGGTGCTAGGTCTTTCCCTTTAGGTTTTACCCCAACAATGTTTTCATTAGTTTCGCTCACTCTCGAAATCAAGCATTTTACAGCAGGTTGGAGCAGCCTGTATCTCAGCACAGGAATAAGGTAGGGAAGAATTCTAAGGCTCATTTTGACTGCCTCCAGAAGTTAGATCAGATGGCAAATTGGATTTGGTGCTAGGTCTTTCCCTTTAGGTTTTACCCCAACAATGTTTTCATTAGTTTCGCTCACTCTCGAAATCAAGCATTTTACAGCAGGTTGGAGCAGCCTGTATCTCAGCACAGGAATAAGGTAGGGAAGAATTCTAAGGCTCATTTTGACTGCCTCCAGAAGTTAGATCAGATGGCAAATTGGATTTGGTGCTAGGTCTTTCCCTTTAGGTTTTACCCCAACAATGTTTTCATTAGTTTCGCTCACTCTCGAAATCAAGCATTTTACAGCAGGTTGGAGCAGCCTGTATCTCAGCACAGGAATAAGGTAGGGAAGAATTCTAAGGCTCATTTTGACTGCCTCCAGAAGTTAGATCAGATGGCAAATTGGATTTGGTGCTAGGTCTTTCCCTTTAGGTTTTACCCCAACAATGTTTTCATTAGTTTCGCTCACTCTCGAAATCAAGCATTTTACAGCAGGTTGGAGCAGCCTGTATCTCAGCACAGGAATAAGGTAGGGAAGAATTCTAAGGCTCATTTTGACTGCCTCCAGAAGTTAGATCAGATGGCAAATTGGATTTGGTGCTAGGTCTTTCCCTTTAGGTTTTACCCCAACAATGTTTTCATTAGTTTCGCTCACTCTCGAAATCAAGCATTTTACAGCAGGTTGGAGCAGCCTGTATCTCAGCACAGGAATAAGGTAGGGAAGAATTCTAAGGCTCATTTTGACTGCCTCCAGAAGTTAGATCAGATGGCAAATTGGATTTGGTGCTAGGTCTTTCCCTTTAGGTTTTACCCCAACAATGTTTTCATTAGTTTCGCTCACTCTCGAAATCAAGCATTTTACAGCAGGTTGGAGCAGCCTGTATCTCAGCACAGGAATAAGGTAGGGAAGAATTCTAAGGCTCATTTTGACTGCCTCCAGAAGTTAGATCAGATGGCAAATTGGATTTGGTGCTAGGTCTTTCCCTTTAGGTTTTACCCCAACAATGTTTTCATTAGTTTCGCTCACTCTCGAAATCAAGCATTTTACAGCAGGTTGGAGCAGCCTGTATCTCAGCACAGGAATAAGGTAGGGAAGAATTCTAAGGCTCATTTTGACTGCCTCCAGAAGTTAGATCAGATGGCAAATTGGATTTGGTGCTAGGTCTTTCCCTTTAGGTTTTACCCCAACAATGTTTTCATTAGTTTCGCTCACTCTCGAAATCAAGCATTTTACAGCAGGTTGGAGCAGCCTGTATCTCAGCACAGGAATAAGGTAGGGAAGAATTCTAAGGCTCATTTTGACTGCCTCCAGAAGTTAGATCAGATGGCAAATTGGATTTGGTGCTAGGTCTTTCCCTTTAGGTTTTACCCCAACAATGTTTTCATTAGTTTCGCTCACTCTCGAAATCAAGCATTTTACAGCAGGTTGGAGCAGCCTGTATCTCAGCACAGGAATAAGGTAGGGAAGAATTCTAAGGCTCATTTTGACTGCCTCCAGAAGTTAGATCAGATGGCAAATTGGATTTGGTGCTAGGTCTTTCCCTTTAGGTTTTACCCCAACAATGTTTTCATTAGTTTCGCTCACTCTCGAAATCAAGCATTTTACAGCAGGTTGGAGCAGCCTGTATCTCAGCACAGGAATAAGGTAGGGAAGAATTCTAAGGCTCATTTTGACTGCCTCCAGAAGTTAGATCAGATGGCAAATTGGATTTGGTGCTAGGTCTTTCCCTTTAGGTTTTACCCCAACAATGTTTTCATTAGTTTCGCTCACTCTCGAAATCAAGCATTTTACAGCAGGTTGGAGCAGCCTGTATCTCAGCACAGGAATAAGGTAGGGAAGAATTCTAAGGCTCATTTTGACTGCCTCCAGAAGTTAGATCAGATGGCAAATTGGATTTGGTGCTAGGTCTTTCCCTTTAGGTTTTACCCCAACAATGTTTTCATTAGTTTCGCTCACTCTCGAAATCAAGCATTTTACAGCAGGTTGGAGCAGCCTGTATCTCAGCACAGGAATAAGGTAGGGAAGAATTCTAAGGCTCATTTTGACTGCCTCCAGAAGTTAGATCAGATGGCAAATTGGATTTGGTGCTAGGTCTTTCCCTTTAGGTTTTACCCCAACAATGTTTTCATTAGTTTCGCTCACTCTCGAAATCAAGCATTTTACAGCAGGTTGGAGCAGCCTGTATCTCAGCACAGGAATAAGGTAGGGAAGAATTCTAAGGCTCATTTTGACTGCCTCCAGAAGTTAGATCAGATGGCAAATTGGATTTGGTGCTAGGTCTTTCCCTTTAGGTTTTACCCCAACAATGTTTTCATTAGTTTCGCTCACTCTCGAAATCAAGCATTTTACAGCAGGTTGGAGCAGCCTGTATCTCAGCACAGGAATAAGGTAGGGAAGAATTCTAAGGCTCATTTTGACTGCCTCCAGAAGTTAGATCAGATGGCAAATTGGATTTGGTGCTAGGTCTTTCCCTTTAGGTTTTACCCCAACAATGTTTTCATTAGTTTCGCTCACTCTCGAAATCAAGCATTTTACAGCAGGTTGGAGCAGCCTGTATCTCAGCACAGGAATAAGGTAGGGAAGAATTCTAAGGATCATTTTGACTGCCTCCAGAAGTTAGATCAGATGGCAAATTGGATTTGGTGCTAGGTCTTTCCCTTTAGGTTTTACCCCAACAATGTTTTCATTAGTTTCGCTCACTCTCGAAATCAAGCATTTTACAGCAGGTTGGAGCAGCCTGTATCTCAGCACAGGAATAAGGTAGGGAAGAATTCTAAGGCTCATTTTGACTGCCTCCAGAAGTTAGATCAGATGGCAAATTGGATTTGGTGCTAGGTCTTTCCCTTTAGGTTTTACCCCAACAATGTTTTCATTAGTTTCGCTCACTCTCGAAATCAAGCATTTTACAGCAGGTTGGAGCAGCCTGTATCTCAGCACAGGAATAAGGTAGGGAAGAATTCTAAGGCTCATTTTGACTGCCTCCAGAAGTTAGATCAGATGGCAAATTGGATTTGGTGCTAGGTCTTTCCCTTTAGGTTTTACCCCAACAATGTTTTCATTAGTTTCGCTCACTCTCGAAATCAAGCATTTTACAGCAGGTTGGAGCAGCCTGTATCTCAGCACAGGAATAAGGTAGGGAAGAATTCTAAGGATCATTTTGACTGCCTCCAGAAGTTAGATCAGATGGCAAATTGGATTTGGTGCTAGGTCTTTCCCTTTAGGTTTTACCCCAACAATGTTTTCATTAGTTTCGCTCACTCTCGAAATCAAGCATTTTACAGCAGGTTGGAGCAGCCTGTATCTCAGCACAGGAATAAGGTAGGGAAGAATTCTAAGGCTCATTTTGACTGCCTCCAGAAGTTAGATCAGATGGCAAATTGGATTTGGTGCTAGGTCTTTCCCTTTAGGTTTTACCCCAACAATGTTTTCATTAGTTTCGCTCACTCTCGAAATCAAGCATTTTACAGCAGGTTGGAGCAGCCTGTATCTCAGCACAGGAATAAGGTAGGGAAGAATTCTAAGGCTCATTTTGACTGCCTCCAGAAGTTAGATCAGATGGCAAATTGGATTTGGTGCTAGGTCTTTCCCTTTAGGTTTTACCCCAACAATGTTTTCATTAGTTTCGCTCACTCTCGAAATCAAGCATTTTACAGCAGGTTGGAGCAGCCTGTATCTCAGCACAGGAATAAGGTAGGGAAGAATTCTAAGGCTCATTTTGACTGCCTCCAGAAGTTAGATCAGATGGCAAATTGGATTTGGTGCTAGGTCTTTCCCTTTAGGTTTTACCCCAACAATGTTTTCATTAGTTTCGCTCACTCTCGAAATCAAGCATTTTACAGCAGGTTGGAGCAGCCTGTATCTCAGCACAGGAATAAGGTAGGGAAGAATTCTAAGGCTCATTTTGACTGCCTCCAGAAGTTAGATCAGATGGCAAATTGGATTTGGTGCTAGGTCTTTCCCTTTAGGTTTTACCCCAACAATGTTTTCATTAGTTTCGCTCACTCTCGAAATCAAGCATTTTACAGCAGGTTGGAGCAGCCTGTATCTCAGCACAGGAATAAGGTAGGGAAGAATTCTAAGGCTCATTTTGACTGCCTCCAGAAGTTAGATCAGATGGCAAATTGGATTTGGTGCTAGGTCTTTCCCTTTAGGTTTTACCCCAACAATGTTTTCATTAGTTTCGCTCACTCTCGAAATCAAGCATTTTACAGCAGGTTGGAGCAGCCTGTATCTCAGCACAGGAATAAGGTAGGGAAGAATTCTAAGGATCATTTTGACTGCCTCCAGAAGTTAGATCAGATGGCAAATTGGATTTGGTGCTAGGTCTTTCCCTTTAGGTTTTACCCCAACAATGTTTTCATTAGTTTCGCTCACTCTCGAAATCAAGCATTTTACAGCAGGTTGGAGCAGCCTGTATCTCAGCACAGGAATAAGGTAGGGAAGAATTCTAAGGCTCATTTTGACTGCCTCCAGAAGTTAGATCAGATGGCAAATTGGATTTGGTGCTAGGTCTTTCCCTTTAGGTTTTACCCCAACAATGTTTTCATTAGTTTCGCTCACTCTCGAAATCAAGCATTTTACAGCAGGTTGGAGCAGCCTGTATCTCAGCACAGGAATAAGGTAGGGAAGAATTCTAAGGCTCATTTTGACTGCCTCCAGAAGTTAGATCAGATGGCAAATTGGATTTGGTGCTAGGTCTTTCCCTTTAGGTTTTACCCCAACAATGTTTTCATTAGTTTCGCTCACTCTCGAAATCAAGCATTTTACAGCAGGTTGGAGCAGCCTGTATCTCAGCACAGGAATAAGGTAGGGAAGAATTCTAAGGCTCATTTTGACTGCCTCCAGAAGTTAGATCAGATGGCAAATTGGATTTGGTGCTAGGTCTTTCCCTTTAGGTTTTACCCCAACAATGTTTTCATTAGTTTCGCTCACTCTCGAAATCAAGCATTTTACAGCAGGTTGGAGCAGCCTGTATCTCAGCACAGGAATAAGGTAGGGAAGAATTCTAAGGCTCATTTTGACTGCCTCCAGAAGTTAGATCAGATGGCAAATTGGATTTGGTGCTAGGTCTTTCCCTTTAGGTTTTACCCCAACAATGTTTTCATTAGTTTCGCTCACTCTCGAAATCAAGCATTTTACAGCAGGTTGGAGCAGCCTGTATCTCAGCACAGGAATAAGGTAGGGAAGAATTCTAAGGCTCATTTTGACTGCCTCCAGAAGTTAGATCAGATGGCAAATTGGATTTGGTGCTAGGTCTTTCCCTTTAGGTTTTACCCCAACAATGTTTTCATTAGTTTCGCTCACTCTCGAAATCAAGCATTTTACAGCAGGTTGGAGCAGCCTGTATCTCAGCACAGGAATAAGGTAGGGAAGAATTCTAAGGCTCATTTTGACTGCCTCCAGAAGTTAGATCAGATGGCAAATTGGATTTGGTGCTAGGTCTTTCCCTTTAGGTTTTACCCCAACAATGTTTTCATTAGTTTCGCTCACTCTCGAAATCAAGCATTTTACAGCAGGTTGGAGCAGCCTGTATCTCAGCACAGGAATAAGGTAGGGAAGAATTCTAAGGCTCATTTTGACTGCCTCCAGAAGTTAGATCAGATGGCAAATTGGATTTGGTGCTAGGTCTTTCCCTTTAGGTTTTACCCCAACAATGTTTTCATTAGTTTCGCTCACTCTCGAAATCAAGCATTTTACAGCAGGTTGGAGCAGCCTGTATCTCAGCACAGGAATAAGGTAGGGAAGAATTCTAAGGCTCATTTTGACTGCCTCCAGAAGTTAGATCAGATGGCAAATTGGATTTGGTGCTAGGTCTTTCCCTTTAGGTTTTACCCCAACAATGTTTTCATTAGTTTCGCTCACTCTCGAAATCAAGCATTTTACAGCAGGTTGGAGCAGCCTGTATCTCAGCACAGGAATAAGGTAGGGAAGAATTCTAAGGCTCATTTTGACTGCCTCCAGAAGTTAGATCAGATGGCAAATTGGATTTGGTGCTAGGTCTTTCCCTTTAGGTTTTACCCCAACAATGTTTTCATTAGTTTCGCTCACTCTCGAAATCAAGCATTTTACAGCAGGTTGGAGCAGCCTGTATCTCAGCACAGGAATAAGGTAGGGAAGAATTCTAAGGCTCATTTTGACTGCCTCCAGAAGTTAGATCAGATGGCAAATTGGATTTGGTGCTAGGTCTTTCCCTTTAGGTTTTACCCCAACAATGTTTTCATTAGTTTCGCTCACTCTCGAAATCAAGCATTTTACAGCAGGTTGGAGCAGCCTGTATCTCAGCACAGGAATAAGGTAGGGAAGAATTCTAAGGCTCATTTTGACTGCCTCCAGAAGTTAGATCAGATGGCAAATTGGATTTGGTGCTAGGTCTTTCCCTTTAGGTTTTACCCCAACAATGTTTTCATTAGTTTCGCTCACTCTCGAAATCAAGCATTTTACAGCAGGTTGGAGCAGCCTGTATCTCAGCACAGGAATAAGGTAGGGAAGAATTCTAAGGCTCATTTTGACTGCCTCCAGAAGTTAGATCAGATGGCAAATTGGATTTGGTGCTAGGTCTTTCCCTTTAGGTTTTACCCCAACAATGTTTTCATTAGTTTCGCTCACTCTCGAAATCAAGCATTTTACAGCAGGTTGGAGCAGCCTGTATCTCAGCACAGGAATAAGGTAGGGAAGAATTCTAAGGCTCATTTTGACTGCCTCCAGAAGTTAGATCAGATGGCAAATTGGATTTGGTGCTAGGTCTTTCCCTTTAGGTTTTACCCCAACAATGTTTTCATTAGTTTCGCTCACTCTCGAAATCAAGCATTTTACAGCAGGTTGGAGCAGCCTGTATCTCAGCACAGGAATAAGGTAGGGAAGAATTCTAAGGCTCATTTTGACTGCCTCCAGAAGTTAGATCAGATGGCAAATTGGATTTGGTGCTAGGTCTTTCCCTTTAGGTTTTACCCCAACAATGTTTTCATTAGTTTCGCTCACTCTCGAAATCAAGCATTTTACAGCAGGTTGGAGCAGCCTGTATCTCAGCACAGGAATAAGGTAGGGAAGAATTCTAAGGCTCATTTTGACTGCCTCCAGAAGTTAGATCAGATGGCAAATTGGATTTGGTGCTAGGTCTTTCCCTTTAGGTTTTACCCCAACAATGTTTTCATTAGTTTCGCTCACTCTCGAAATCAAGCATTTTACAGCAGGTTGGAGCAGCCTGTATCTCAGCACAGGAATAAGGTAGGGAAGAATTCTAAGGCTCATTTTGACTGCCTCCAGAAGTTAGATCAGATGGCAAATTGGATTTGGTGCTAGGTCTTTCCCTTTAGGTTTTACCCCAACAATGTTTTCATTAGTTTCGCTCACTCTCGAAATCAAGCATTTTACAGCAGGTTGGAGCAGCCTGTATCTCAGCACAGGAATAAGGTAGGGAAGAATTCTAAGGCTCATTTTGACTGCCTCCAGAAGTTAGATCAGATGGCAAATTGGATTTGGTGCTAGGTCTTTCCCTTTAGGTTTTACCCCAACAATGTTTTCATTAGTTTCGCTCACTCTCGAAATCAAGCATTTTACAGCAGGTTGGAGCAGCCTGTATCTCAGCACAGGAATAAGGTAGGGAAGAATTCTAAGGCTCATTTTGACTGCCTCCAGAAGTTAGATCAGATGGCAAATTGGATTTGGTGCTAGGTCTTTCCCTTTAGGTTTTACCCCAACAATTTTCGCTCACTCTCGAAATCAAGCATTTTACAGCAGGTTGGTACAGCCTGTTATCTCAGCACAGGAATAAGGTAGGGAAGAATTCTAAGGATCATTTTGACTGCCTCCAGAAGTCAGATCAGATGGCAAATTGGATTTGGTGCTAGGTCTTTCCCTTTAGGTTTTACCCCAACAATGTTTTCATTAGTTTCGCTTACTCTCGAAATCAAGCATTTTACAGCAGGTTGGAGCAGCCTGTATCTCAGCACAGGAATAAGGTAGGGAAGAATTCTAAGGATCATTTTGACTGCCTCCAGAAGTTAGATCAGATGGCAAATTGGATTTGGTGCTAGGTCTTTCCCTTTAGGTTTTACCCCAACAATGTTTTTCATTAGTTTCGCCTCACTCTCGAAATCAAGCATTTTACAGCAGGTTGGAGCAGCCTGTATCTCAGCACAGGAATAAGGTAGGGAAGAATTCTAAGGATCATTTTGACTGCCTTCCAGAAGTTAGATCAGATGGCAAATTGGATTGGTGCTAGGTCTTTCCCTTTAGGTTTTACCCCCAACAATGTTTTTCATTAGTTTCGCTCACTCTCGAAATCAAGCATTTTACAGCAGGTTGGAGCAGCCTGTATCTCAGCACAGGAATAAGGTAGGGAAGAATTCTAAGGCTCATTTTGACTGCCTCCAGAAGTTAGATCAGATGGCAAATTGGATTTGGTGCTAGGTCCTTTCCCTTTAGGTTTTACCCCAACAATGTTTTCATTAGTTTCGCTCACTCTCGACATCAGCATTTTACAGCAGGTTGGAGCAGCCTGTATCTCAGCACAGGAATAAGGTGGGGAAGAATTCTAAGGCTCATTTTGACTGCCTCCAGAAGTTAGATCAGATGGCAAAATTGGATTTGGTGCTAGGTCTTTCCCTTTAGGTTTTACCCCAACAATGTTTTCATTAGTTTCGCTCACTCTCGAAATCAAGCATTTTACAGCAGGTTGGGAGCAGCCTGTATCTCAGCACAGGAATAAGGTAGGGAAGAATTCTAAGGCTCATTTTGACTGCCTCCAGAAGTTAGATCAGATGGCAAATTGGATTTGGTGCTTAGGTCTTTTCCCTTTAGGTTTTACCCCAACAATGTTTTCATTAGTTTTGCTCACTCTCGACATCAAGCATTTTACAGCAGGTTGGAGCAGCCTGTATCTCAGCACAGGAATAAGGTAGGGAAGAATTCTAAGGCTCATTTTGACTGCCTGCAGAAGTTAGATCAGATGGCAAATTGGATTTGGTGCTAGGTCTTTCCCTTTAGGTTTTACCCCAACAATGTTTTCATTAGTTTCGCTCACTCTCGAAATCAAGCATTTTACAGCAGGTTGGAGCAGCCTGTATCTCAGCACAGGAATAAGGTAGGGAAGAATTCTAAGGCTCATTTTGACTGCCTCCAGAAGTTAGATCAGATGGCAAATTGGATTTGGTGCTAGGTCTTTCCCTTTAGGTTTTACCCCAACAATGTTTTTCATTAGTTTCGCTCACTCTCGAAATCAAGCATTTTACAGCAGGTTGGAGCAGCCTGTATCTCAGCACAGGAATAAGGTAGGGAAGAATTCTAAGGCCTCATTTTGACTGCCTCCAGAAGTTAGATCAGATGGCAAATTGGATTTGGTGCTAGGTCTTTCCCTTTAGGTTTTACCCCAACAATGTTTTCATTAGTTTCGCTCACTCTCGAAATCAAGCATTTTACAGCAGGTTGGAGCAGCCTGTATCTCAGCACTAGGAATAAGGTAGGGAAGAATTCTAAGGCTCATTTTGACTGCCTCCAGAAGTTAGATCAGATGGCAAAATTGGATTTGGTGCTAGGTCTTTCCCTTTAGGTTTTACCCCAACAATGTTTTCATTAGTTTCGCTCACTCTCGACATCAAGCATTTTACAGCAGGTTGGAGCAGCCCTGTATCTCAGCACAGGAATAAGGTGGGGAAGAATTCTAAGGCTCATTTTGACTGCCTCCAGAAGTTAGATCAGATGGCAAATTGGATTTGGTGCTAGGTCTTTCCCTTTAGGTTTTACCCCAACAATGTTTTCATTAGTTTCGCTCACTCTCGAAATCAAGCATTTTACAGCAGGTTGGAGCAGCCTGTATCTCAGCACAGGAATAAGGTAGGGAAGAATTCTAAGGCTCATTTTGACTGCCTCCAGAAGTTAGATCAGATGGCAAATTGGATTTGGTGCTAGGTCCTTTCCCTTTAGGTTTTACCCCAACAATGTTTTCATTAGTTTCGCTCACTCTCGAAATCAAGCATTTTACAGCAGGTTGGGAGCAGCCTGTATCTCAGCACAGGAATAAGGTAGGGAAGAATTCTAAGGATCATTTTGACTGCCTCCAGAAGTTAGATCAGATGGCAAATTGGATTTGGTGCTAGGTCTTTCCCCTTTAGGTTTTACCCCAACAATGTTTTTCATTAGTTTCGCTCACTCTCAAAATCAAGCATTTTACAGCAGGTTGGAGCAGCCTGTATCTCAGCACAGGAATAAGGTAGGGAAGAATTCTAAGGATCATTTTGACTGCCTCCAGAAGTTAGATCAGATGGCAAATTGGATTTGGTGCTAGGTCTTTCCCTTTAGGTTTTACCCCAACAATGTTTTCATTAGTTTCGCTCACTCTCGAAATCAATGCATTTTACAGCAGGTTGGAGCAGCCTGTATCTCAGCACAGGAATAAGGTAGGGAAGAATTCTAAGGCTCATTTTGACTGCCTCCAGAAGTTAGATCAGATGGCAAATTGGATTTGGTGCTAGGTCTTTCCCTTTAGGGTTTTACCCCCAACAATGTTTTCATTAGTTTCGCTCACTCTCGAAATCAAGCATTTTACAGCAGGTTGGAGCAGCCTGTATCTCAGCACAGGAATAAGGTAGGGGAAGAATTCTAAGGATCATTTTGACTGCCTCCAGAAGTTAGATCAGATGGCAAATTGGATTTGGTGCTAGGTCTTTCCCTTTAGGTTTTACCCCAACAATGTTTTCATTAGTTTCGCTCACTCTCGAAATCAAGCATTTTACAGCAGGTTGGAGCAGCCTGTATCTCAGCACAGGAATAAGGTAGGGAAGAACTCTAAGGATCATTTTGACTGCCCTCCAGAAGTTAGATCAGATGGCAAATTGGATTTGGTGCTAGTGTCTTTCCCTTTAGGTTTTACCCCAACAATGTTTTCATTAGTTTCGCTCACTCTCGAAATCAAGCATTTTACAGCAGGTTGGAGCAGCCTGTATCTCAGCACAGGAATAAGGTAGGGAAGAATTCTAAGGCTCATTTTGACTGCCTCCAGAAGTTAGATCAGATGGCAAATTGGATTTTGGTGCTAGGTCTTTCCCTTTAGGTTTTACCCCAACAATGTTTTCATTAGTTTCGCTCACTCTCGAAATCAAGCATTTTACAGCAGGTTGGTACAGCCTGTATCTCAGCACAGGAATAAGGTAGGGAAGAATTCTAAGGATCATTTTGACTGCCTCCAGAAGTCAGATCAGATGGCAAATTGGATTTGGTGCTAGGTCTTTCCCTTTAGGTTTTACCCCAACAATGTTTTCATTAGTTTCGCTCACTCTCGAAATCAAGCATTTTACAGCAGGTTGGAGCAGCCTGTATCTCAGCACAGGAATAAGGTAGGGAAGAATTCTAAGGATCATTTTGACTGCCTCCAGAAGTTAGATCAGATGGCAAATTGGATTTGGTGCTAGGTCTTTCCCTTTAGGTTTTACCCCAACAATGTTTTCATTAGTTTCGCTCACTCTCGAAATCAAGCATTTTACAGCAGGTTGGAGCAGCCTGTATCTCAGCACAGGAATAAGGTAGGGAAGAATTCTAAGGATCATTTTGACTGCCTCCAGAAGTTAGATCAGATGGCAAATTGGATTTGGTGCTAGGTCTTTCCCTTTAGGTTTTACCCCAACAATGTTTTCATTAGTTTCGCTCACTCTCGAAATCAAGCATTTTACAGCAGGTTGGAGCAGCCTGTATCTCAGCACAGGAATAAGGTAGGGAAGAATTCTAAGGCTCATTTTGACTGCCTCCAGAAGTTAGATCAGATGGCAAATTGGATTTGGTGCTAGGTCTTTCCCTTTAGGTTTTACCCCAACAATGTTTTCATTAGTTTCGCTCACTCTCGAAATCAAGCATTTTACAGCAGGTTGGAGCAGCCTGTATCTCAGCACAGGAATAAGGTAGGGAAGAATTCTAAGGCTCATTTTGACTGCCTCCAGAAGTTAGATCAGATGGCAAATTGGATTTGGTGCTAGGTCTTTCCCTTTAGGTTTTACCCCAACAATGTTTTCATTAGTTTCGCTCACTCTCGAAATCAAGCATTTTACAGCAGGTTGGAGCAGCCTGTATCTCAGCACAGGAATAAGGTAGGGAAGAATTCTAAGGCTCATTTTGACTGCCTCCAGAAGTTAGATCAGATGGCAAATTGGATTTGGTGCTAGGTCTTTCCCTTTAGGTTTTACCCCAACAATGTTTTCATTAGTTTCGCTCACTCTCGACATCAAGCATTTTACAGCAGGTTGGAGCAGCCTGTATCTCAGCACAGGAATAAGGTAGGGAAGAATTCTAAGGCTCATTTTGACTGCCTCCAGAAGTTAGATCAGATGGCAAATTGGATTTGGTGCTAGGTCTTTCCCTTTAGGTTTTACCCCAACAATGTTTTCATTAGTTTCGCTCACTCTCGAAATCAAGCATTTTACAGCAGGTTGGAGCAGCCTGTATCTCAGCACAGGAATAAGGTAGGGAAGAATTCTAAGGATCATTTTGACTGCCTCCAGAAGTTAGATCAGATGGCAAATTGGATTTGGTGCTAGGTCTTTCCCTTTAGGTTTTACCCCAACAATGTTTTCATTAGTTTCGCTCACTCTCGAAATCAAGCATTTTACAGCAGGTTGGAGCAGCCTGTATCTCAGCACAGGAATAAGGTAGGGAAGAATTCTAAGGATCATTTTGACTGCCTCCAGAAGTTAGATCAGATGGCAAATTGGATTTGGTGCTAGGTCTTTCCCTTTAGGTTTTACCCCAACAATGTTTTCATTAGTTTCGCTCACTCTCGAAATCAAGCATTTTACAGCAGGTTGGAGCAGCCTGTATCTCAGCACAGGAATAAGGTAGGGAAGAATTCTAAGGCTCATTTTGACTGCCTCCAGAAGTTAGATCAGATGGCAAATTGGATTTGGTGCTAGGTCTTTCCCTTTAGGTTTTACCCCAACAATGTTTTCATTAGTTTCGCTCACTCTCGAAATCAAGCATTTTACAGCAGGTTGGAGCAGCCTGTATCTCAGCACAGGAATAAGGTAGGGAAGAATTCTAAGGATCATTTTGACTGCCTCCAGAAGTTAGATCAGATGGCAAATTGGATTTGGTGCTAGGTCTTTCCCTTTAGGTTTTACCCCAACAATGTTTTCATTAGTTTCGCTCACTCTCGAAATCAAGCATTTTACAGCAGGTTGGAGCAGCCTGTATCTCAGCACAGGAATAAGGTAGGGAAGAATTCTAAGGCTCATTTTGACTGCCTCCAGAAGTTAGATCAGATGGCAAATTGGATTTGGTGCTAGGTCTTTCCCTTTAGGTTTTACCCCAACAATGTTTTCATTAGTTTCGCTCACTCTCGAAATCAAGCATTTTACAGCAGGTTGGAGCAGCCTGTATCTCAGCACAGGAATAAGGTAGGGAAGAATTCTAAGGATCATTTTGACTGCCTCCAGAAGTTAGATCAGATGGCAAATTGGATTTGGTGCTAGGTCTTTCCCTTTAGGTTTTACCCCAACAATGTTTTCATTAGTTTTGCTCACTCTCGACATCAAGCATTTTACAGCAGGTTGGAGCAGCCTGTATCTCAGCACAGGAATAAGGTAGGGAAGAAGTCTAAGGATCATTTTGACTGCCTCCAGAAGTTAGATCAGATGGCAAATTGGATTTGGTGCTAGGTCTTTCCCTTTAGGTTTTACCCCAACAATGTTTTCATTAGTTTCGCTCACTCTCGAAATCAAGCATTTTACAGCAGGTTGGAGCAGCCTGTATCTCAGCACAGGAATAAGGTAGGGAAGAATTCTAAGGCTCATTTTGACTGCCTCCAGAAGTTAGATCAGATGGCAAATTGGATTTGGTGCTAGGTCTTTCCCTTTAGGTTTTACCCCAACAATGTTTTCATTAGTTTCGCTCACTCTCGACATCAAGCATTTTACAGCAGGTTGGAGCAGCCTGTATCTCAGCACAGGAATAAGGTAGGGAAGAATTCTAAGGATCATTTTGACTGCCTCCAGAAGTTAGATCAGATGGCAAATTGGATTTGGTGCTAGGTCTTTCCCTTTAGGTTTTACCCCAACAATGTTTTCATTAGTTTCGCTCACTCTCGAAATCAAGCATTTTACAGCAGGTTGGAGCAGCCTGTATCTCAGCACAGGAATAAGGTAGGGAAGAATTCTAAGGCTCATTTTGACTGCCTCCAGAAGTTAGATCAGATGGCAAATTGGATTTGGTGCTAGGTCTTTCCCTTTAGGTTTTACCCCAACAATGTTTTCATTAGTTTCGCTCACTCTCGAAATCAAGCATTTTACAGCAGGTTGGAGCAGCCTGTATCTCAGCACAGGAATAAGGTAGGGAAGAATTCTAAGGCTCATTTTGACTGCCTCCAGAAGTTAGATCAGATGGCAAATTGGATTTGGTGCTAGGTCTTTCCCTTTAGGTTTTACCCCAACAATGTTTTCATTAGTTTCGCTCACTCTCGAAATCAAGCATTTTACAGCAGGTTGGAGCAGCCTGTATCTCAGCACAGGAATAAGGTAGGGAAGAATTCTAAGGCTCATTTTGACTGCCTCCAGAAGTTAGATCAGATGGCAAATTGGATTTGGTGCTAGGTCTTTCCCCCAACAATGTTTTCATTAGTTTCGCTCACTCTCGAAATCAAGCATTTTACAGCAGGTTGGAGCAGCCTGTATCTCAGCACAGGAATAAGGTAGGGAAGAATTCTAAGGCTCATTTTGACTGCCTCCAGAAGTTAGATCAGATGGCAAATTGGATTTGGTGCTAGGTCTTTCCCTTTAGGTTTTACCCCAACAATGTTTTCATTAGTTTCGCTCACTCTCGAAATCAAGCATTTTACAGCAGGTTGGAGCAGCCTGTATCTCAGCACAGGAATAAGGTAGGGAAGAATTCTAAGGCTCATTTTGACTGCCTCCAGAAGTTAGATCAGATGGCAAATTGGATTTGGTGCTAGGTCTTTCCCTTTAGGTTTTACCCCAACAATGTTTTCATTAGTTTCGCTCACTCTCGAAATCAAGCATTTTACAGCAGGTTGGAGCAGCCTGTATCTCAGCACAGGAATAAGGTAGGGAAGAATTCTAAGGATCATTTTGACTGCCTCCAGAAGTTAGATCAGATGGCAAATTGGATTTGGTGCTAGGTCTTTCCCTTTAGGTTTTACCCCAACAATGTTTTCATTAGTTTCGCTCACTCTCGAAATCAAGCATTTTTACAGCAGGTTGGAGCAGGCCTGTATCTCAGCACAGGAATAAGGTAGGGAAGAATTCTAAGGCTCATTTTGACTGCCTCCAGAAGTTAGATCAGATGGCAAATTGGATTTGGTGCTAGGTCTTTCCCTTTAGGTTTTACCCCAACAATGTTTTTCATTAGTTTCGCTCACTCTCGAAATCAAGCATTTTACAGCAGGTTGGAGCAGCCTGTATCTCAGCACAGGAATAAGGTAGGGAAGAATTCTAAGGATCATTTTGACTGCCTCCAGAAGTTAGATCAGATGGCAAATTGGATTTGGTGCTAGGTCTTTCCCTTTAGGTTTTACCCCAACAATGTTTTCATTAGTTTCGCTCACTCTCGAAATCAAGCATTTTACAGCAGGTTGGAGCAGCCTGTATCTCAGCACAGGAATAAGGTAGGGAAGAATTCTAAGGCTCATTTTGACTGCCTCCAGAAGTTAGATCAGATGGCAAATTGGATTTGGTGCTAGGTCTTTCCCTTTAGGTTTTACCCCAACAATGTTTTCATTAGTTTCGCTCACTCTCGAAATCAAGCATTTTACAGCAGGTTGGAGCAGCCTGTATCTCAGCACAGGAATAAGGTAGGGAAGAATTCTAAGGATCATTTTGACTGCCTCCAGAAGTTAGATCAGATGGCAAATTGGATTTGGTGCTAGGTCTTTCCCTTTAGGTTTTACCCCAACAATGTTTTCATTAGTTTTGCTCACTCTCGACATCAAGCATTTTACAGCAGGTTGGAGCAGCCTGTATCTCAGCACAGGAATAAGGTAGGGAAGAAGTCTAAGGATCATTTTGACTGCCTCAGAAGTTAGATCAGATGGCAAATTGGATTTGGTGCTAGGTCTTTCCCTTTAGGTTTTACCCCAACAATGTTTTCATTAGTTTCGCTCACTCTCGAAATCAAGCATTTTACAGCAGGTTGGAGCAGCCTGTATCTCAGCACAGGAATAAGGTAGGGAAGAATTCTAAGGCTCATTTTGACTGCCTCCAGAAGTTAGATCAGATGGCAAATTGGATTTTGTGCTAGGTCTTTCCCTTTAGGTTTTACCCCAACAATGTTTTCATTAGTTTCGCTCACTCTCGACATCAAGCATTTTACAGCAGGTTGGAGCAGCCTGTATCTCAGCACAGGAATAAGGTAGGGAAGAATTCTAAGGATCATTTTGACTGCCTCCAGAAGTTAGATCAGATGGCAAATTGGATTTGGTGCTAGGTCTTTCCCTTTAGGTTTTACCCCAACAATGTTTTCATTAGTTTCGCTCACTCTCGAAATCAAGCATTTTACAGCAGGTTGGAGCAGCCTGTATCTCAGCACAGGAATAAGGTAGGGAAGAATTCTAAGGCTCATTTTGACTGCCTCCAGAAGTTAGATCAGATGGCAAATTGGATTTGGTGCTAGGTCTTTCCCTTTAGGTTTTACCCCAACAATGTTTTCATTAGTTTCGCTCACTCTCGAAATCAAGCATTTTACAGCAGGTTGGAGCAGCCTGTATCTCAGCACAGGAATAAGGTAGGGAAGAATTCTAAGGATCATTTTGACTGCCTCCAGAAGTTAGATCAGATGGCAAATTGGATTTGGTGCTAGGTCTTTCCCCTTTAGGTTTTACCCCAACAATGTTTTCATTAGTTTCGCTCACTCTCGAAATCAAGCATTTTACAGCAGGTTGGAGCAGCCTGTATCTCAGCACAGGAATAAGGTAGGGAAGAATTCTAAGGCTCATTTTGACTGCCTCCAGAAGTTAGATCAGATGGCAAATTGGATTTGGTGCTAGGGTCTTTCCCCAACAATGTTTTCATTAGTTTCGCTCACTCTCGAAATCAAGCATTTTACAGCAGGTTGGAGCAGCCTGTATCTCAGCACAGGAATAAGGTAGGGAAGAATTCTAAGGCTCATTTTGACTGCCTCCAGAAGTTAGATCAGATGGCAAAATTGGATTTGGTGCTAGGTCTTTCCCTTTAGGTTTTACCCCAACAATGTTTTCATTAGTTTCGCTCACTCTCGAAATCAAGCATTTTACAGCAGGTTGGAGCAGCCTGTATCTCAGCACAGGAATAAGGTAGGGAAGAATTCTAAGGCTCATTTTGACTGCCTCCAGAAGTTAGATCAGATGGCAAATTGGATTTGGTGCTAGGTCTTTCCCTTTAGGTTTTACCCCAACAATGTTTTCATTAGTTTCGCTCACTCTCGAACTCAAGCATTTTACAGGCAGGTTGGAGCAGCCTGTATCTCAGCACAGGAATAAAGGTAGGGAAGAATTCTAAGGATCATTTTGACTGCCTCCAGAAGTTAGATCAGATGGCAAATTGGATTTGGTGCTAGGTCTTTCCCCAACAATGTTTTCATTAGTTTTCGCTCACTCTCGAAATCAAGCATTTTACAGCAGGTTGGAGCAGCCTGTATCTCAGCACAGGAATAAGGTAGGGAAGAATTCTAAGGCTCATTTTGACTGCCTCCAGAAGTTAGATCAGATGGCAAATTGGATTTGGTGCTAGGTCTTTCCCTTTAGGTTTTAACCCCAACAATGTTTTCATTAGTTTTGCTCACTCTCGACATCAAGCATTTTACAGCAGGTTGGAGCAGCCTGTATCTCAGCACAGGAATAAGGTAGGGAAGAATTCTAAGGATCATTTTGACTGCCTCCAGAAGTTAGATCAGATGGCAAATTCGGATTTGGTGCTAGGTCTTTCCCTTTAGGTTTTACCCCACAAATGTTTTCATTAGTTTCGCTCACTCTCGAAATCAAGCATTTTACAGCAGGTTGGAGCAGCCTGTATCTCAGCACAGGAATTAAGGTAGGGAAGAATTCTAAGGATCATTTTGACTGCCTCCAGAAGTTAGATCAGATGGCAAATTGGATTTGGTGCTAGGTCTTTCCCTTTAGGTTTTACCCCAACAATGTTTTCATTAGTTTCGCTCACTCTCGAAATCAAGCATTTTACAGCAGTTGGAGCAGCCTGTATCTCAGCACAGGAATAAGGTAGGGAAGAATTCTAAGGCTCATTTTGACTGCCTCCAGAAGTTAGATCAGATGGCAATTGGATTTGGTGCTAGGTCTTTCCCTTTAGGTTTTACCCCAACAATGTTTTCATTAGTTTCGCTCACTCTCGAAATCAAGCATTTTACAGCAGGTTGGAGCAGCCTGTATCTCAGCACAGGAATAAGGTAGGGAAGAATTCTAAGGATCATTTTGACTGCCTCCAGAAGTTAGATCAGATGGCAAATTGGATTTGGTGCTAGGTCTTTCCCTTTAGGTTTTACCCCCAAACAATGTTTTCATTAGTTTCGCTCACTCTCGAATCAAGCATTTTACAGCAGGTTGGAGCAGCCTGTATCTCAGCACAGGAATAAGGTAGGGAAGAATTCTAAGGCTCATTTTGACTGCCTCCAGAAGTTAGATCAGATGGCAAATTGGATTTGGTGCTAGGTCTTTCCCCTTTAGGTTTTACCCCAACAATGTTTTTCATTAGTTTCGCTCACTCTCGAAATCAAGCATTTTACAGCAGGTTGGAGCAGCCTGTATCTCAGCACAGGAAATAAGGTAGGGAAGAATTCTAAGGATCATTTTGACTGCCTCCAGAAGTTAGATCAGATGGCAAATTGGATTTGGTGCTAGGTCTTTTCCCTTTAGGTTTTACCCCAACAATGTTTTCATTAGTTTTGCTCACTCTCGACATCAAGCATTTTACAGCAGGTTGGAGCAGCCTGTATCTCAGCACAGGAATAAGGTAGGGAAGAAGTCTAAGGATCATTTTGACTGCCTCCAGAAGTTAGATCAGATGGCAAATTGGATTTGGTGCTAGGTCTTTCCCTTTAGGTTTTACCCCCAACAATGTTTTCATTAGTTTCGCTCACTCTCGAAATCAAGCATTTTACAGCAGGTTGGAGCAGCCCTGTATCTCAGCACAGGAATAAGGTAGGGAAGAATTCTAAGGCTCATTTTGACTGCCTCCAGAAGTTAGATCAGATGGCAAATTGGATTTGGTGCTAGGTCTTTCCCTTTAGGTTTTACCCCAACAATGTTTTCATTAGTTTCGCTCACTCTCGACATCAAGCATTTTACAGCAGGTTGGAGCAGCCTGTATCTCAGCACAGGAATAAGGTAGGGAAGAATTCTAAGGATCATTTTGACTGCCTCCAGAAGTTAGATCAGATGGCAAATTGGATTTGGTGCTAGGTCTTTCCCTTTAGGTTTTACCCCAACAAATGTTTTCATTAGTTTCGCTCACTCTCGAAATCAAGCATTTTACAGCAGGTTGGAGCAGCCTGTATCTCAGCACAGGAATAAGGTAGGGAAGAATTCTAAGGCTCATTTTGACTGCCTCCAGAAGTTAGATCAGATGGCAAATTGGATTTGGTGCTAGGTCTTTCCCTTTAGGTTTTACCCCAACAATGTTTTCATTAGTTTCGCTCACTCTCGAAATCAAGCATTTTACAGCAGGTTGGAGCAGCCTGTATCTCAGCACAGGAATAAGGTAGGGAAGAATTCTAAGGATCATTTTGACTGCCTCCAGAAGTTAGATCAGATGGCAAATTGGATTTGGTGCTAGGTCTTTCCCTTTAGGTTTTACCCCAACAATGTTTTCATTAGTTTCGCTCACTCTCGAAATCAAGCATTTTACAGCAGGTTGGAGCAGCCTGTATCTCAGCACAGGAATAAGGTAGGGAAGAATTCTAAGGCTCATTTTGACTGCCTCCAGAAGTTAGATCAGATGGCAAATTGGATTTGGTGCTAGGTCTTTCCCCAACAATGTTTTCATTAGTTTCGCTCACTCTCGAAATCAAGCATTTTACAGCAGGTTGGAGCAGCCTGTATCTCAGCACAGGAATAAGGTAGGGAAGAATTCTAAGGCTCATTTTGACTGCCTCCAGAAGTTAGATCAGATGGCAAATTGGATTTGGTGCTAGGTCTTTCCCTTTAGGTTTTACCCCAACAATGTTTTCATTAGTTTCGCTCACTCTCGAAATCAAGCATTTTACAGCAGGTTGGAGCAGCCTGTATCTCAGCACAGGAATAAGGTAGGGAAGAATTCTAAGGCTCATTTTGACTGCCTCCAGAAGTTAGATCAGATGGCAAATTGGATTTGGTGCTAGGTCTTTCCCTTTAGGTTTTACCCCAACAATGTTTTCATTAGTTTCGCTCACTCTCGAAATCAAGCATTTTACAGCAGGTTGGAGCAGCCTGTATCTCAGCACAGGAATAAGGTAGGGAAGAATTCTAAGGATCATTTTGACTGCCTCCAGAAGTTAGATCAGATGGCAAATTGGATTTGGTGCTAGGTCTTTCCCCAACAATGTTTTCATTAGTTTCGCTCACTCTCGAAATCAAGCATTTTACAGCAGGTTGGAGCAGCCTGTATCTCAGCACAGGAATAAGGTAGGGAAGAATTCTAAGGCTCATTTTGACTGCCTCCAGAAGTTAGATCAGATGGCAAATTGGATTTGGTGCTAGGTCTTTCCCTTTAGGTTTTACCCCAACAATGTTTTCATTAGTTTTGCTCACTCTCGACATCAAGCATTTTACAGCAGGTTGGAGCAGCCTGTATCTCAGCACAGGAATAAGGTAGGGAAGAATTCTAAGGCTCATTTTGACTGCCTCCAGAAGTTAGATCAGATGGCAAATTGGATTTGGTGCTAGGTCTTTCCCTTTAGGTTTTACCCCAACAATGTTTTCATTAGTTTCGCTCACTCTCGAAATCAAGCATTTTACAGCAGGTTGGAGCAGCCTGTATCTCAGCACAGGAATAAGGTAGGGAAGAATTCTAAGGCTCATTTTGACTGCCTCCAGAAGTTAGATCAGATGGCAAATTGGATTTGGTGCTAGGTCTTTCCCTTTAGGTTTTACCCCAACAATGTTTTCATTAGTTTCGCTCACTCTCGAAATCAAGCATTTTACAGCAGGTTGGAGCAGCCTGTATCTCAGCACAGGAATAAGGTAGGGAAGAATTCTAAGGATCATTTTGACTGCCTCCAGAAGTTAGATCAGATGGCAAATTGGATTTGGTGCTAGGTCTTTCCCTTTAGGTTTTACCCCAACAATGTTTTCATTAGTTTCGCTCACTCTCGAAATCAAGCATTTTACAGCAGGTTGGAGCAGCCTGTATCTCAGCACAGGAATAAGGTAGGGAAGAATTCTAAGGCTCATTTTGACTGCCTCCAGAAGTTAGATCAGATGGCAAATTGGATTTGGTGCTAGGTCTTTCCCTTTAGGTTTTACCCCAACAATGTTTTCATTAGTTTCGCTCACTCTCGACATCAAGCATTTTACAGCAGGTTGGAGCAGCCTGTATCTCAGCACAGGAATAAGGTAGGGAAGAATTCTAAGGATCATTTTGACTGCCTCCAGAAGTTAGATCAGATGGCAAATTGGATTTGGTGCTAGGTCTTTCCCTTTAGGTTTTACCCCAACAATGTTTTCATTAGTTTCGCTCACTCTCGAAATCAAGCATTTTACAGCAGGTTGGAGCAGCCTGTATCTCAGCACAGGAATAAGGTAGGGAAGAATTCTAAGGCTCATTTTGACTGCCTCCAGAAGTTAGATCAGATGGCAAATTGGATTTGGTGCTAGGTCTTTCCCTTTAGGTTTTACCCCAACAATGTTTTCATTAGTTTCGCTCACTCTCGAAATCAAGCATTTTACAGCAGGTTGGAGCAGCCTGTATCTCAGCACAGGAATAAGGTAGGGAAGAATTCTAAGGCTCATTTTGACTGCCTCCAGAAGTTAGATCAGATGGCAAATTGGATTTGGTGCTAGGTCTTTCCCCAACAATGTTTTCATTAGTTTCGCTCACTCTCGAAATCAAGCATTTTACAGCAGGTTGGAGCAGCCTGTATCTCAGCACAGGAATAAGGTAGGGAAGAATTCTAAGGCTCATTTTGACTGCCTCCAGAAGTTAGATCAGATGGCAAATTGGATTTGGTGCTAGGTCTTTCCCTTTAGGTTTTACCCCAACAATGTTTTCATTAGTTTCGCTCACTCTCGAAATCAAGCATTTTACAGCAGGTTGGAGCAGCCTGTATCTCAGCACAGGAATAAGGTAGGGAAGAATTCTAAGGCTCATTTTGACTGCCTCCAGAAGTTAGATCAGATGGCAAATTGGATTTGGTGCTAGGTCTTTCCCTTTAGGTTTTACCCCAACAATGTTTTCATTAGTTTCGCTCACTCTCGAAATCAAGCATTTTACAGCAGGTTGGAGCAGCCTGTATCTCAGCACAGGAATAAGGTAGGGAAGAATTCTAAGGATCATTTTGACTGCCTCCAGAAGTTAGATCAGATGGCAAATTGGATTTGGTGCTAGGTCTTTCCCCAACAATGTTTTCATTAGTTTCGCTCACTCTCGAAATCAAGCATTTTACAGCAGGTTGGAGCAGCCTGTATCTCAGCACAGGAATAAGGTAGGGAAGAATTCTAAGGCTCATTTTGACTGCCTCCAGAAGTTAGATCAGATGGCAAATTGGATTTGGTGCTAGGTCTTTCCCTTTAGGTTTTACCCCAACAATGTTTTCATTAGTTTTGCTCACTCTCGACATCAAGCATTTTACAGCAGGTTGGAGCAGCCTGTATCTCAGCACAGGAATAAGGTAGGGAAGAATTCTAAGGCTCATTTTGACTGCCTCCAGAAGTTAGATCAGATGGCAAATTGGATTTGGTGCTAGGTCTTTCCCTTTAGGTTTTACCCCAACAATGTTTTCATTAGTTTCGCTCACTCTCGAAATCAAGCATTTTACAGCAGGTTGGAGCAGCCTGTATCTCAGCACAGGAATAAGGTAGGGAAGAATTCTAAGGCTCATTTTGACTGCCTCCAGAAGTTAGATCAGATGGCAAATTGGATTTGGTGCTAGGTCTTTCCCTTTAGGTTTTACCCCAACAATGTTTTCATTAGTTTCGCTCACTCTCGAAATCAAGCATTTTACAGCAGGTTGGAGCAGCCTGTATCTCAGCACAGGAATAAGGTAGGGAAGAATTCTAAGGATCATTTTGACTGCCTCCAGAAGTTAGATCAGATGGCAAATTGGATTTGGTGCTAGGTCTTTCCCTTTAGGTTTTACCCCAACAATGTTTTCATTAGTTTCGCTCACTCTCGAAATCAAGCATTTTACAGCAGGTTGGAGCAGCCTGTATCTCAGCACAGGAATAAGGTAGGGAAGAATTCTAAGGCTCATTTTGACTGCCTCCAGAAGTTAGATCAGATGGCAAATTGGATTTGGTGCTAGGTCTTTCCCTTTAGGTTTTACCCCAACAATGTTTTCATTAGTTTCGCTCACTCTCGACATCAAGCATTTTACAGCAGGTTGGAGCAGCCTGTATCTCAGCACAGGAATAAGGTAGGGAAGAATTCTAAGGATCATTTTGACTGCCTCCAGAAGTTAGATCAGATGGCAAATTGGATTTGGTGCTAGGTCTTTCCCTTTAGGTTTTACCCCAACAATGTTTTCATTAGTTTCGCTCACTCTCGAAATCAAGCATTTTACAGCAGGTTGGAGCAGCCTGTATCTCAGCACAGGAATAAGGTAGGGAAGAATTCTAAGGCTCATTTTGACTGCCTCCAGAAGTTAGATCAGATGGCAAATTGGATTTGGTGCTAGGTCTTTCCCTTTAGGTTTTACCCCAACAATGTTTTCATTAGTTTCGCTCACTCTCGAAATCAAGCATTTTACAGCAGGTTGGAGCAGCCTGTATCTCAGCACAGGAATAAGGTAGGGAAGAATTCTAAGGCTCATTTTGACTGCCTCCAGAAGTTAGATCAGATGGCAAATTGGATTTGGTGCTAGGTCTTTCCCCAACAATGTTTTCATTAGTTTCGCTCACTCTCGAAATCAAGCATTTTACAGCAGGTTGGAGCAGCCTGTATCTCAGCACAGGAATAAGGTAGGGAAGAATTCTAAGGATCATTTTGACTGCCTCCAGAAGTTAGATCAGATGGCAAATTGGATTTGGTGCTAGGTCTTTCCCTTTAGGTTTTACCCCAACAATGTTTTCATTAGTTTCGCTCACTCTCGAAATCAAGCATTTTACAGCAGGTTGGAGCAGCCTGTATCTCAGCACAGGAATAAGGTAGGGAAGAATTCTAAGGCTCATTTTGACTGCCTCCAGAAGTTAGATCAGATGGCAAATTGGATTTGGTGCTAGGTCTTTCCCTTTAGGTTTTACCCCAACAATGTTTTCATTAGTTTCGCTCACTCTCGAAATCAAGCATTTTACAGCAGGTTGGAGCAGCCTGTATCTCAGCACAGGAATAAGGTAGGGAAGAATTCTAAGGCTCATTTTGACTGCCTCCAGAAGTTAGATCAGATGGCAAATTGGATTTGGTGCTAGGTCTTTCCCTTTAGGTTTTACCCCAACAATGTTTTCATTAGTTTCGCTCACTCTCGAAATCAAGCATTTTACAGCAGGTTGGAGCAGCCTGTATCTCAGCACAGGAATAAGGTAGGGAAGAATTCTAAGGCTCATTTTGACTGCCTCCAGAAGTTAGATCAGATGGCAAATTGGATTTGGTGCTAGGTCTTTCCCTTTAGGTTTTACCCCAACAATGTTTTCATTAGTTTCGCTCACTCTCGAAATCAAGCATTTTACAGCAGGTTGGAGCAGCCTGTATCTCAGCACAGGAATAAGGTAGGGAAGAATTCTAAGGCTCATTTTGACTGCCTCCAGAAGTTAGATCAGATGGCAAATTGGATTTGGTGCTAGGTCTTTCCCTTTAGGTTTTACCCCAACAATGTTTTCATTAGTTTCGCTCACTCTCGAAATCAAGCATTTTACAGCAGGTTGGAGCAGCCTGTATCTCAGCACAGGAATAAGGTAGGGAAGAATTCTAAGGCTCATTTTGACTGCCTCCAGAAGTTAGATCAGATGGCAAATTGGATTTGGTGCTAGGTCTTTCCCTTTAGGTTTTACCCCAACAATGTTTTCATTAGTTTCGCTCACTCTCGAAATCAAGCATTTTACAGCAGGTTGGAGCAGCCTGTATCTCAGCACAGGAATAAGGTAGGGAAGAATTCTAAGGCTCATTTTGACTGCCTCCAGAAGTTAGATCAGATGGCAAATTGGATTTGGTGCTAGGTCTTTCCCTTTAGGTTTTACCCCAACAATGTTTTCATTAGTTTCGCTCACTCTCGACATCAAGCATTTTACAGCAGGTTGGAGCAGCCTGTATCTCAGCACAGGAATAAGGTAGGGAAGAATTCTAAGGATCATTTTGACTGCCTCCAGAAGTTAGATCAGATGGCAAATTGGATTTGGTGCTAGGTCTTTCCCTTTAGGTTTTACCCCAACAATGTTTTCATTAGTTTCGCTCACTCTCGAAATCAAGCATTTTACAGCAGGTTGGAGCAGCCTGTATCTCAGCACAGGAATAAGGTAGGGAAGAATTCTAAGGCTCATTTTGACTGCCTCCAGAAGTTAGATCAGATGGCAAATTGGATTTGGTGCTAGGTCTTTCCCTTTAGGTTTTACCCCAACAATGTTTTCATTAGTTTCGCTCACTCTCGAAATCAAGCATTTTACAGCAGGTTGGAGCAGCCTGTATCTCAGCACAGGAATAAGGTAGGGAAGAATTCTAAGGCTCATTTTGACTGCCTCCAGAAGTTAGATCAGATGGCAAATTGGATTTGGTGCTAGGTCTTTCCCCAACAATGTTTTCATTAGTTTCGCTCACTCTCGAAATCAAGCATTTTACAGCAGGTTGGAGCAGCCTGTATCTCAGCACAGGAATAAGGTAGGGAAGAATTCTAAGGATCATTTTGACTGCCTCCAGAAGTTAGATCAGATGGCAAATTGGATTTGGTGCTAGGTCTTTCCCTTTAGGTTTTACCCCAACAATGTTTTCATTAGTTTCGCTCACTCTCGAAATCAAGCATTTTACAGCAGGTTGGAGCAGCCTGTATCTCAGCACAGGAATAAGGTAGGGAAGAATTCTAAGGCTCATTTTGACTGCCTCCAGAAGTTAGATCAGATGGCAAATTGGATTTGGTGCTAGGTCTTTCCCTTTAGGTTTTACCCCAACAATGTTTTCATTAGTTTCGCTCACTCTCGAAATCAAGCATTTTACAGCAGGTTGGAGCAGCCTGTATCTCAGCACAGGAATAAGGTAGGGAAGAATTCTAAGGATCATTTTGACTGCCTCCAGAAGTTAGATCAGATGGCAAATTGGATTTGGTGCTAGGTCTTTCCCTTTAGGTTTTACCCCAACAATGTTTTCATTAGTTTCGCTCACTCTCGAAATCAAGCATTTTACAGCAGGTTGGAGCAGCCTGTATCTCAGCACAGGAATAAGGTAGGGAAGAATTCTAAGGCTCATTTTGACTGCCTCCAGAAGTTAGATCAGATGGCAAATTGGATTTGGTGCTAGGTCTTTCCCTTTAGGTTTTACCCCAACAATGTTTTCATTAGTTTCGCTCACTCTCGAAATCAAGCATTTTACAGCAGGTTGGAGCAGCCTGTATCTCAGCACAGGAATAAGGTAGGGAAGAATTCTAAGGCTCATTTTGACTGCCTCCAGAAGTTAGATCAGATGGCAAATTGGATTTGGTGCTAGGTCTTTCCCTTTAGGTTTTACCCCAACAATGTTTTCATTAGTTTCGCTCACTCTCGAAATCAAGCATTTTACAGCAGGTTGGAGCAGCCTGTATCTCAGCACAGGAATAAGGTAGGGAAGAATTCTAAGGCTCATTTTGACTGCCTCCAGAAGTTAGATCAGATGGCAAATTGGATTTGGTGCTAGGTCTTTCCCTTTAGGTTTTACCCCAACAATGTTTTCATTAGTTTCGCTCACTCTCGAAATCAAGCATTTTACAGCAGGTTGGAGCAGCCTGTATCTCAGCACAGGAATAAGGTAGGGAAGAATTCTAAGGCTCATTTTGACTGCCTCCAGAAGTTAGATCAGATGGCAAATTGGATTTGGTGCTAGGTCTTTCCCTTTAGGTTTTACCCCAACAATGTTTTCATTAGTTTCGCTCACTCTCGAAATCAAGCATTTTACAGCAGGTTGGAGCAGCCTGTATCTCAGCACAGGAATAAGGTAGGGAAGAATTCTAAGGCTCATTTTGACTGCCTCCAGAAGTTAGATCAGATGGCAAATTGGATTTGGTGCTAGGTCTTTCCCTTTAGGTTTTACCCCAACAATGTTTTCATTAGTTTCGCTCACTCTCGACATCAAGCATTTTACAGCAGGTTGGAGCAGCCTGTATCTCAGCACAGGAATAAGGTAGGGAAGAATTCTAAGGCTCATTTTGACTGCCTCCAGAAGTTAGATCAGATGGCAAATTGGATTTGGTGCTAGGTCTTTCCCTTTAGGTTTTACCCCAACAATGTTTTCATTAGTTTTGCTCACTCTCGACATCAAGCATTTTACAGCAGGTTGGAGCAGCCTGTATCTCAGCACAGGAATAAGGTAGGGAAGAATTCTAAGGCTCATTTTGACTGCCTCCAGAAGTTAGATCAGATGGCAAATTGGATTTGGTGCTAGGTCTTTCCCTTTAGGTTTTACCCCAACAATGTTTTCATTAGTTTCGCTCACTCTCGAAATCAAGCATTTTACAGCAGGTTGGAGCAGCCTGTATCTCAGCACAGGAATAAGGTAGGGAAGAATTCTAAGGCTCATTTTGACTGCCTCCAGAAGTTAGATCAGATGGCAAATTGGATTTGGTGCTAGGTCTTTCCCTTTAGGTTTTACCCCAACAATGTTTTCATTAGTTTTGCTCACTCTCGACATCAAGCATTTTACAGCAGGTTGGAGCAGCCTGTATCTCAGCACAGGAATAAGGTAGGGAAGAATTCTAAGGCTCATTTTGACTGCCTCCAGAAGTTAGATCAGATGGCAAATTGGATTTGGTGCTAGGTCTTTCCCTTTAGGTTTTACCCCAACAATGTTTTCATTAGTTTCGCTCACTCTCGAAATCAAGCATTTTACAGCAGGTTGGAGCAGCCTGTATCTCAGCACAGGAATAAGGTAGGGAAGAATTCTAAGGATCATTTTGACTGCCTCCAGAAGTTAGATCAGATGGCAAATTGGATTTGGTGCTAGGTCTTTCCCTTTAGGTTTTACCCCAACAATGTTTTCATTAGTTTCGCTCACTCTCGAAATCAAGCATTTTACAGCAGGTTGGAGCAGCCTGTATCTCAGCACAGGAATAAGGTAGGGAAGAATTCTAAGGCTCATTTTGACTGCCTCCAGAAGTTAGATCAGATGGCAAATTGGATTTGGTGCTAGGTCTTTCCCTTTAGGTTTTACCCCAACAATGTTTTCATTAGTTTCGCTCACTCTCGAAATCAAGCATTTTACAGCAGGTTGGAGCAGCCTGTATCTCAGCACAGGAATAAGGTAGGGAAGAATTCTAAGGCTCATTTTGACTGCCTCCAGAAGTTAGATCAGATGGCAAATTGGATTTGGTGCTAGGTCTTTCCCTTTAGGTTTTACCCCAACAATGTTTTCATTAGTTTCGCTCACTCTCGAAATCAAGCATTTTACAGCAGGTTGGAGCAGCCTGTATCTCAGCACAGGAATAAGGTAGGGAAGAATTCTAAGGATCATTTTGACTGCCTCCAGAAGTTAGATCAGATGGCAAATTGGATTTGGTGCTAGGTCTTTCCCTTTAGGTTTTACCCCAACAATGTTTTCATTAGTTTCGCTCACTCTCGAAATCAAGCATTTTACAGCAGGTTGGAGCAGCCTGTATCTCAGCACAGGAATAAGGTAGGGAAGAATTCTAAGGCTCATTTTGACTGCCTCCAGAAGTTAGATCAGATGGCAAATTGGATTTGGTGCTAGGTCTTTCCCTTTAGGTTTTACCCCAACAATGTTTTCATTAGTTTCGCTCACTCTCGAAATCAAGCATTTTACAGCAGGTTGGAGCAGCCTGTATCTCAGCACAGGAATAAGGTAGGGAAGAATTCTAAGGATCATTTTGACTGCCTCCAGAAGTCAGATCAGATGGCAAATTGGATTTGGTGCTAGGTCTTTCCCTTTAGGTTTTACCCCAACAATGTTTTCATTAGTTTCGCTCACTCTCGAAATCAAGCATTTTACAGCAGGTTGGAGCAGCCTGTATCTCAGCACAGGAATAAGGTAGGGAAGAATTCTAAGGATCATTTTGACTGCCTCCAGAAGTTAGATCAGATGGCAAATTGGATTTGGTGCTAGGTCTTTCCCTTTAGGTTTTACCCCAACAATGTTTTCATTAGTTTCGCTCACTCTCGAAATCAAGCATTTTACAGCAGGTTGGAGCAGCCTGTATCTCAGCACAGGAATAAGGTAGGGAAGAATTCTAAGGCTCATTTTGACTGCCTCCAGAAGTTAGATCAGATGGCAAATTGGATTTGGTGCTAGGTCTTTCCCTTTAGGTTTTACCCCAACAATGTTTTCATTAGTTTCGCTCACTCTCGAAATCAAGCATTTTACAGCAGGTTGGAGCAGCCTGTATCTCAGCACAGGAATAAGGTAGGGAAGAATTCTAAGGCTCATTTTGACTGCCTCCAGAAGTTAGATCAGATGGCAAATTGGATTTGGTGCTAGGTCTTTCCCTTTAGGTTTTACCCCAACAATGTTTTCATTAGTTTCGCTCACTCTCGAAATCAAGCATTTTACAGCAGGTTGGAGCAGCCTGTATCTCAGCACAGGAATAAGGTAGGGAAGAATTCTAAGGATCATTTTGACTGCCTCCAGAAGTTAGATCAGATGGCAAATTGGATTTGGTGCTAGGTCTTTCCCTTTAGGTTTTACCCCAACAATGTTTTCATTAGTTTCGCTCACTCTCGACATCAAGCATTTTACAGCAGGTTGGAGCAGCCTGTATCTCAGCACAGGAATAAGGTAGGGAAGAATTCTAAGGATCATTTTGACTGCCTCCAGAAGTTAGATCAGATGGCAAATTGGATTTGGTGCTAGGTCTTTCCCTTTAGGTTTTACCCCAACAATGTTTTCATTAGTTTCGCTCACTCTCGAAATCAAGCATTTTACAGCAGGTTGGAGCAGCCTGTATCTCAGCACAGGAATAAGGTAGGGAAGAATTCTAAGGATCATTTTGACTGCCTCCAGAAGTTAGATCAGATGGCAAATTGGATTTGGTGCTAGGTCTTTCCCTTTAGGTTTTACCCCAACAATGTTTTCATTAGTTTCGCTCACTCTCGAAATCAAGCATTTTACAGCAGGTTGGAGCAGCCTGTATCTCAGCACAGGAATAAGGTAGGGAAGAATTCTAAGGCTCATTTTGACTGCCTCCAGAAGTTAGATCAGATGGCAAATTGGATTTGGTGCTAGGTCTTTCCCTTTAGGTTTTACCCCAACAATGTTTTCATTAGTTTCGCTCACTCTCGAAATCAAGCATTTTACAGCAGGTTGGAGCAGCCTGTATCTCAGCACAGGAATAAGGTAGGGAAGAATTCTAAGGCTCATTTTGACTGCCTCCAGAAGTTAGATCAGATGGCAAATTGGATTTGGTGCTAGGACTTTCCCTTTAGGTTTTACCCCAACAATGTTTTCATTAGTTTCGCTCACTCTCGAAATCAAGCATTTTACAGCAGGTTGGAGCAGCCTGTATCTCAGCACAGGAATAAGGTAGGGAAGAATTCTAAGGCTCATTTTGACTGCCTCCAGAAGTTAGATCAGATGGCAAATTGGATTTGGTGCTAGGTCTTTCCCTTTAGGTTTTACCCCAACAATGTTTTCATTAGTTTCGCTCACTCTCGAAATCAAGCATTTTACAGCAGGTTGGAGCAGCCTGTATCTCAGCACAGGAATAAGGTAGGGAAGAATTCTAAGGCTCATTTTGACTGCCTCCAGAAGTTAGATCAGATGGCAAATTGGATTTGGTGCTAGGTCTTTCCCTTTAGGTTTTACCCCAACAATGTTTTCATTAGTTTCGCTCACTCTCGAAATCAAGCATTTTACAGCAGGTTGGAGCAGCCTGTATCTCAGCACAGGAATAAGGTAGGGAAGAATTCTAAGCATCATTTTGACTGCCTCCAGAAGTTAGATCAGATGGCAAATTGGATTTGGTGCTAGGTCTTTCCCTTTAGGTTTTACCCCAACAATGTTTTCATTAGTTTCGCTCACTCTCGAAATCAAGCATTTTACAGCAGGTTGGAGCAGCCTGTATCTCAGCACAGGAATAAGGTAGGGAAGAATTCTAAGGATCATTTTGACTGCCTCCAGAAGTTAGATCAGATGGCAAATTGGATTTGGTGCTAGGTCTTTCCCTTTAGGTTTTACCCCAACAATGTTTTCATTAGTTTCGCTCACTCTCGAAATCAAGCATTTTACAGCAGGTTGGAGCAGCCTGTATCTCAGCACAGGAATAAGGTAGGGAAGAATTCTAAGGCTCATTTTGACTGCCTCCAGAAGTTAGATCAGATGGCAAATTGGATTTGGTGCTAGGTCTTTCCCTTTAGGTTTTACCCCAACAATGTTTTCATTAGTTTCGCTCACTCTCGACATCAAGCATTTTACAGCAGGTTGGAGCAGCCTGTATCTCAGCACAGGAATAAGGTAGGGAAGAATTCTAAGGATCATTTTGACTGCCTCCAGAAGTTAGATCAGATGGCAAATTGGATTTGGTGCTAGGTCTTTCCCTTTAGGTTTTACCCCAACAATGTTTTCATTAGTTTCGCTCACTCTCGAAATCAAGCATTTTACAGCAGGTTGGAGCAGCCTGTATCTCAGCACAGGAATAAGGTAGGGAAGAATTCTAAGGCTCATTTTGACTGCCTCCAGAAGTTAGATCAGATGGCAAATTGGATTTGGTGCTAGGTCTTTCCCTTTAGGTTTTACCCCAACAATGTTTTCATTAGTTTCGCTCACTCTCGACATCAAGCATTTTACAGCAGGTTGGAGCAGCCTGTATCTCAGCACAGGAATAAGGTAGGGAAGAATTCTAAGGCTCATTTTGACTGCCTCCAGAAGTTAGATCAGATGGCAAATTGGATTTGGTGCTAGGTCTTTCCCTTTAGGTTTTACCCCAACAATGTTTTCATTAGTTTCGCTCACTCTCGAAATCAAGCATTTTACAGCAGGTTGGAGCAGCCTGTATCTCAGCACAGGAATAAGGTAGGGAAGAATTCTAAGGCTCATTTTGACTGCCTCCAGATGTTAGATCAGATGGCAAATTGGATTTGGTGCTAGGTCTTTCCCTTTAGGTTTTACCCCAACAATGTTTTCATTAGTTTCGCTCACTCTCGAAATCAAGCATTTTACAGCAGGTTGGAGCAGCCTGTATCTCAGCACAGGAATAAGGTAGGGAAGAATTCTAAGGCTCATTTTGACTGCCTCCAGAAGTTAGATCAGATGGCAAATTGGATTTGGTGCTAGGTCTTTCCCTTTAGGTTTTACCCCAACAATGTTTTCATTAGTTTCGCTCACTCTCAACATCAATCATTTTACAGCAGGTTGGAGCAGCCTGTATCTCAGCACAGGAATAAGGTAGGGAAGAATTCTAAGGATCATTTTGACTGCCTCCAGAAGTTAGATCAGATGGCAAATTGGATTTGGTGCTAGGTCTTTCCCTTTAGGTTTTACCCCAACAATGTTTTCATTAGTTTCGCTCACTCTCGACATCAAGCATTTTACAGCAGGTTGGAGCAGCCTGTATCTCAGCACAGGAATAAGGTAGGGAAGAATTCTAAGGCTCATTTTGACTGCCTCCAGAAGTTAGATCAGATGGCAAATTGGATTTGGTGCTAGGTCTTTCCCTTTAGGTTTTACCCCAACAATGTTTTCATTAGTTTCGCTCACTCTCGACATCAAGCATTTTACAGCAGGTTGGAGCAGCCTGTATCTCAGCACAGGAATAAGGTAGGGAAGAATTCTAAGGCTCATTTTGACTGCCTCCAGAAGTTAGATCAGATGGCAAATTGGATTTGGTGCTAGGTCTTTCCCTTTAGGTTTTACCCCAACAATGTTTTCATTAGTTTCGCTCACTCTCGAAATCAAGCATTTTACAGCAGGTTGGAGCAGCCTGTATCTCAGCACAGGAATAAGGTAGGGAAGAATTCTAAGGCTCATTTTGACTGCCTCCAGATGTTAGATCAGATGGCAAATTGGATTTGGTGCTAGGTCTTTCCCTTTAGGTTTTACCCCAACAATGTTTTCATTAGTTTCGCTCACTCTCGAAATCAAGCATTTTACAGCAGGTTGGAGCAGCCTGTATCTCAGCACAGGAATAAGGTAGGGAAGAATTCTAAGGCTCATTTTGACTGCCTCCAGAAGTTAGATCAGATGGCAAATTGGATTTGGTGCTAGGTCTTTCCCTTTAGGTTTTACCCCAACAATGTTTTCATTAGTTTCGCTCACTCTCAACATCAATCATTTTACAGCAGGTTGGAGCAGCCTGTATCTCAGCACAGGAATAAGGTAGGGAAGAATTCTAAGGATCATTTTGACTGCCTCCAGAAGTTAGATCAGATGGCAAATTGGATTTGGTGCTAGGTCTTTCCCTTTAGGTTTTACCCCAACAATGTTTTCATTAGTTTCGCTCACTCTCGACATCAAGCATTTTACAGCAGGTTGGAGCAGCCTGTATCTCAGCACAGGAATAAGGTAGGGAAGAATTCTAAGGATCATTTTGACTGCCTCCAGAAGTTAGATCAGATGGCAAATTGGATTTGGTGCTAGGTCTTTCCCTTTAGGTTTTACCCCAACAATGTTTTCATTAGTTTCGCTCACTCTCGACATCAAGCATTTTACAGCAGGTTGGAGCAGCCTGTATCTCAGCACAGGAATAAGGTAGGGAAGAATTCTAAGGCTCATTTTGACTGCCTCCAGAAGTTAGATCAGATGGCAAATTGGATTTGGTGCTAGGTCTTTCCCTTTAGGTTTTACCCCAACAATGTTTTCATTAGTTTCGCTCACTCTCGAAATCAAGCATTTTACAGCAGGTTGGAGCAGCCTGTATCTCAGCACAGGAATAAGGTAGGGAAGAATTCTAAGGCTCATTTTGACTGCCTCCAGAAGTTAGATCAGATGGCAAATTGGATTTGGTGCTAGGTCTTTCCCTTTAGGTTTTACCCCAACAATGTTTTCATTAGTTTCGCTCACTCTCGAAATCAAGCATTTTACAGCAGGTTGGAGCAGCCTGTATCTCAGCACAGGAATAAGGTAGGGAAGAATTCTAAGGCTCATTTTGACTGCCTCCAGAAGTTAGATCAGATGGCAAATTGGATTTGGTGCTAGGTCTTTCCCTTTAGGTTTTACCCCAACAATGTTTTCATTGGTTTCGCTCACTCTCGACATCAAGCATTTTACAGCAGGTTGGAGCAGCCTGTATCTCAGCACAGGAATAAGGTAGGGAAGAATTCTAAGGCTCATTTTGACTGCCTCCAGAAGTTAGATCAGATGGCAAATTGGATTTGGTGCTAGGTCTTTCCCTTTAGGTTTTACCCCAACAATGTTTTCATTAGTTTCGCTCACTCTCGAAATCAAGCATTTTACAGCAGGTTGGAGCAGCCTGTATCTCAGCACAGGAATAAGGTAGGGAAGAATTCTAAGGCTCATTTTGACTGCCTCCAGAAGTTAGATCAGATGGCAAATTGGATTTGGTGCTAGGTCTTTCCCTTTAGGTTTTACCCCAACAATGTTTTCATTAGTTTCGCTCACTCTCGAAATCAAGCATTTTACAGCAGGTTGGAGCAGCCTGTATCTCAGCACAGGAATAAGGTAGGGAAGAATTCTAAGGCTCATTTTGACTGCCTCCAGAAGTTAGATCAGATGGCAAATTGGATTTGGTGCTAGGTCTTTCCCTTTAGGTTTTACCCCAACAATGTTTTCATTAGTTTCGCTCACTCTCGAAATCAAGCATTTTACAGCAGGTTGGAGCAGCCTGTATCTCAGCACAGGAATAAGGTAGGGAAGAATTCTAAGGATCATTTTGACTGCCTCCAGAAGTTAGATCAGATGGCAAATTGGATTTGGTGCTAGGTCTTTCCCTTTAGGTTTTACCCCAACAATGTTTTCATTAGTTTCGCTCACTCTCGACATCAAGCATTTTACAGCAGGTTGGAGCAGCCTGTATCTCAGCACAGGAATAAGGTAGGGAAGAATTCTAAGGCTCATTTTGACTGCCTCCAGAAGTTAGATCAGATGGCAAATTGGATTTGGTGCTAGGTCTTTCCCTTTAGGTTTTACCCCAACAATGTTTTCATTAGTTTCGCTCACTCTCGAAATCAAGCATTTTACAGCAGGTTGGAGCAGCCTGTATCTCAGCACAGGAATAAGGTAGGGAAGAATTCTAAGGATCATTTTGACTGCCTCCAGAAGTTAGATCAGATGGCAAATTGGATTTGGTGCTAGGTCTTTCCCTTTAGGTTTTACCCCAACAATGTTTTCATTAGTTTCGCTCACTCTCGAAATCAAGCATTTTACAGCAGGTTGGAGCAGCCTGTATCTCAGCACAGGAATAAGGTAGGGAAGAATTCTAAGGCTCATTTTGACTGCCTCCAGAAGTTAGATCAGATGGCAAATTGGATTTGGTGCTAGGTCTTTCCCTTTAGGTTTTACCCCAACAATGTTTTCATTAGTTTCGCTCACTCTCGACATCAAGCATTTTACAGCAGGTTGGAGCAGCCTGTATCTCAGCACAGGAATAAGGTAGGGAAGAATTCTAAGGCTCATTTTGACTGCCTCCAGAAGTTAGATCAGATGGCAAATTGGATTTGGTGCTAGGTCTTTCCCTTTAGGATTTACCCCAACAATGTTTTCATTGGTTTCGCTCACTCTCGACATCAAGCATTTTACAGCAGGTTGGAGCAGCCTGTATCTCAGCACAGGAATAAGGTAGGGAAGAATTCTAAGGCTCATTTTGACTGCCCTCCAGAAGTTAGATCAGATGGCAAATTGGATTTGGTGCTAGGTCTTTCCCTTTAGGTTTTACCCAACAATGTTTTCATTAGTTTCGCTCACTCTCGAAATCAAGCATTTTACAGCAGGTTGGAGCAGCCTGTATCTCAGCACAGGAATAAGGTAGGGAAGAATTCTAAGGCTCATTTTGACTGCCTCCAGAAGTTAGATCAGATGGCAAATTGGATTTGGTGCTAGGTCTTTCCCTTAGGTTTTACCCCAACAAAGTTTTCATTAGTTTCGCTCACTCTCGAAATCAAGCATTTTTACAGCAGGTTGGAGCAGCCTGTATCTCAGCACAGGAATAAGGTAGGGAAGAATTCTAAGGCTCATTTTGACTGCCTCCAGAAGTTAGATCAGATGGCAAATTGGATTTGGGTGCTAGGTCTTTCCCTTTAGGTTTTACCCCAACAATGTTTTCATTAGTTTCGCTCACTCTCGAAATCAAGCATTTTACAGCAGGTTGGAGCAGCCTGTATCTCAGCACAGGAATAAGGTAGGGAAGAATTCTAAGGCTCATTTTGACTGCCTTCCAGAAGTTAGATCAGATGGCAAATTGGATTTGGTGCTAGGTCTTTCCCTTTAGGTTTTACCCCAACAATGTTTTCATTAGTTTCGCTCACTCTCGAAATCAAGCATTTTACAGCAGGTTGGAGCAGCCTGTATCTCAGCACAGGAATAAGGTAGGGAAGAATTCTTAAGGCTCATTTTGACTGCCTCCAGAAGTTAGATCAGATGGCAAATTGGATTTGGTGCTAGGTCTTTCCCTTTAGGTTTTACCCCAACAATGTTTTCATTAGTTTCGCTCACTCTCGAAATCAAGCATTTTACAGCAGGTTGGAGCAGCCTGTATCTCAGCACAGGAAATAAGGTAGGGAAGAATTCTAAGGATCATTTTGACTGCCTCCAGAAGTTAGAACAGATGGCAAATTGGATTTGGTGCTAGGTCTTTCCCTTTAGGTTTTACCCCAACAATGTTTTCATTAGTTTCGCTCACTCTCGACATCAAGCATTTTACAGCAGGTTGGAGCAGCCTGTATCTCAGCACAGGAATAAGGTAGGGAAGAATTCTAAGGATCATTTTGACTGCCTCCAGAAGTTAGATCAGATGGCAAATTGGATTTGGTGCTAGGTCTTTCCCTTTAGGTTTTACCCCAACAATGTTTTCATTAGTTTCGCTCACTCTCGAAATCAAGCATTTTACAGCAGGTTGGAGCAGCCTGTATCTCAGCACAGGAATAAGGTAGGGAAGAATTCTAAGGCTCATTTTGACTGCCTCCAGAAGTTAGATCAGATGGCAAATTGGATTTGGTGCTAGGTCTTTCCCTTTAGGTTTTACCCCAACAATGTTTTCATTAGTTTCGCTCACTCTCGAAATCAAGCATTTTACAGCAGGTTGGAGCAGCCTGTATCTCAGCACAGGAATAAGGTAGGGAAGAATTCTAAGGCTCATTTTGACTGCCTCCAGAAGTTAGATCAGATGGCAAATTGGATTTGGTGCTAGGTCTTTCCCTTTAGGTTTTACCCCAACAATGTTTTCATTAGTTTCGCTCACTCTCGACATCAAGCATTTTACAGCAGGTTGGAGCAGCCTGTATCTCAGCACAGGAATAAGGTAGGGAAGAATTCTAAGGATCATTTTGACTGCCTCCAGAAGTTAGATCAGATGGCAAATTGGATTTGGTGCTAGGTCTTTCCCTTTAGGTTTTACCCCAACAATGTTTTCATTAGTTTCGCTCACTCTCGAAATCAAGCATTTTACAGCAGGTTGGAGCAGCCTGTATCTCAGCACAGGAATAAGGTAGGGAAGAATTCTAAGGCTCATTTTGACTGCCTCCAGAAGTTAGATCAGATGGCAAATTGGATTTGGTGCTAGGTCTTTCCCTTTAGGTTTTACCCCAACAATGTTTTCATTAGTTTCGCTCACTCTCGAAATCAAGCATTTTACAGCAGGTTGGAGCAGCCTGTATCTCAGCACAGGAATAAGGTAGGGAAGAATTCTAAGGATCATTTTGACTGCCTCCAGAAGTTAGAACAGATGGCAAATTGGATTTGGTGCTAGGTCTTTCCCTTTAGGTTTTACCCCAACAATGTTTTCATTAGTTTCGCTCACTCTCGACATCAAGCATTTTTACAGCAGGTTGGAGCAGCCTGTATCTCAGCACAGGAATAAGGTAGGGAAGAATTCTAAGGATCATTTTGACTGCCTCCAGAAGTTAGATGAGATGGCAAATTGGATTTGGTGCTAGGTCTTTCCCTTTAGGTTTTACCCCAACAATGTTTTCATTAGTTTCGCTCACTCTCGAAATCAAGCATTTTACAGCAGGTTGGAGCAGCCTGTATCTCAGCACAGGAATAAGGTAGGGAAGAATTCTAAGGCTCATTTTGACTGCCTCCAGAAGTTAGATCAGATGGCAAATTGGATTTGGTGCTAGGTCTTTCCCTTTAGGTTTTACCCCAACAATGTTTTCATTAGTTTCGCTCACTCTCGACATCAAGCATTTTACAGCAGGTTGGAGCAGCCTGTATCTCAGCACAGGAATAAGGTAGGGAAGAATTCTAAGGCTCATTTTGACTGCCTCCAGAAGTTAGATCAGATGGCAAATTGGATTTGGTGCTAGGTCTTTCCCTTTAGGTTTTACCCCAACAATGTTTTCATTAGTTTCGCTCACTCTCGAAATCAAGCATTTTACAGCAGGTTGGAGCAGCCTGTATCTCAGCACAGGAATAAGGTAGGGAAGAATTCTAAGGCTCATTTTGACTGCCTCCAGAAGTTAGATCAGATGGCAAATTGGATTTGGTGCTAGGTCTTTCCCTTTAGGTTTTACCCCAACAATGTTTTCATTAGTTTCGCTCACTCTCGACATCAAGCATTTTACAGCAGGTTGGAGCAGCCTGTATCTCAGCACAGGAATAAGGTAGGGAAGAATTCTAAGGATCATTTTGACTGCCTCCAGAAGTTAGATCAGATGGCAAATTGGATTTGGTGCTAGGTCTTTCCCTTTAGGTTTTACCCCAACAATGTTTTCATTAGTTTCGCTCACTCTCGAAATCAAGCATTTTACAGCAGGTTGGAGCAGCCTGTATCTCAGCACAGGAATAAGGTAGGGAAGAATTCTAAGGATCATTTTGACTGCCTCCAGAAGTTAGATCAGATGGCAAATTGGATTTGGTGCTAGGTCTTTCCCTTTAGGTTTTACCCCAACAATGTTTTCATTAGTTTCGCTCACTCTCGAAATCAAGCATTTTACAGCAGGTTGGAGCAGCCTGTATCTCAGCACAGGAATAAGGTAGGGAAGAATTCTAAGGATCATTTTGACTGCCTCCAGAAGTTAGAACAGATGGCAAATTGGATTTGGTGCTAGGTCTTTCCCTTTAGGTTTTACCCCAACAATGTTTTCATTAGTTTCGCTCACTCTCGACATCAAGCATTTTACAGCAGGTTGGAGCAGCCTGTATCTCAGCACAGGAATAAGGTAGGGAAGAATTCTAAGGATCATTTTGACTGCCTCCAGAAGTTAGATCAGATGGCAAATTGGATTTGGTGCTAGGTCTTTCCCTTTAGGTTTTACCCCAACAATGTTTTCATTAGTTTCGCTCACTCTCGAAATCAAGCATTTTACAGCAGGTTGGAGCAGCCTGTATCTCAGCACAGGAATAAGGTAGGGAAGAATTCTAAGGCTCATTTTGACTGCCTCCAGAAGTTAGATCAGATGGCAAATTGGATTTGGTGCTAGGTCTTTCCCTTTAGGTTTTACCCCAACAATGTTTTCATTAGTTTCGCTCACTCTCGACATCAAGCATTTTACAGCAGGTTGGAGCAGCCTGTATCTCAGCACAGGAATAAGGTAGGGAAGAATTCTAAGGATCATTTTGACTGCCTCCAGAAGTTAGATCAGATGGCAAATTGGATTTGGTGCTAGGTCTTTCCCTTTAGGTTTTACCCCCAACAATGTTTTCATTAGTTTCGCTCACTCTCGACATCAAGCATTTTACAGCAGGTTGGAGCAGCCTGTATCTCAGCACAGGAATAAGGTAGGGAAGAATTCTAAGGCTCATTTTGACTGCCTCCAGAAGTTAGATCAGATGGCAAATTGGATTTGGTGCTAGGTCTTTCCCTTTAGGTTTTACCCAACAATGTTTTCATTAGTTTCGCTCACTCTCGAAATCAAGCATTTTACAGCAGGTTGGAGCAGCCTGTATCTCAGCACAGGAATAAGGTAGGGAAGAATTCTAAGGATCATTTTGACTGCCTCCAGAAGTTAGATCAGATGGCAAATTGGATTTGGTGCTAGGTCTTTCCCTTTAGGTTTTACCCCAACAATGTTTTCATTAGTTTCGCTCACTCTCGAAATCAAGCATTTTACAGCAGGTTGGAGCAGCCTGTATCTCAGCACAGGAATAAGGTAGGGAAGAATTCTAAGGATCATTTTGACTGCCTCCAGAAGTTAGATCAGATGGCAAATTGGATTTGGTGCTAGGTCTTTCCCTTTAGGTTTTACCCCCAACAATGTTTTCATTGGTTTCGCTCACTCTTGACATCAAGCATTTTACAGCAGGTTGGAGCAGCCTGTATCTCAGCACAGGAATAAGGTAGGGAAGAATTCTAAGGCTCATTTTGACTGCCTCCAGAAGTTAGATCAGATGGCAAATTGGATTTGGTGCTAGGTCTTTCCCTTTAGGTTTTACCCCAACAATGTTTTCATTAGTTTCGCTCACTCTCGAAATCAAGCATTTTACAGCAGGTTGGAGCAGCCTGTATCTCAGCACAGGAATAAGGTAGGGAAGAATTCTAAGGCTCATTTTGACTGCCTCCAGAAGTTAGATCAGATGGCAAATTGGATTGGTGCTAGGTCTTTCCCTTTAGGTTTTACCCCAACAATGTTTTCATTAGTTTCGCTCACTCTCGACATCAAGCATTTTACAGCAGGTTGGAGCAGCCTGTATCTCAGCACAGGAATAAGGTAGGGAAGAATTCTAAGGCTCATTTTGACTGCCTCCAGAAGTTAGATCAGATGGCAAATTGGATTTGGTGCTAGGTCTTTTCCTTTAGGTTTTACCCCAACAATGTTTTCATTAGTTTCGCTCACTCTCGACATCAAGCATTTTACAGCAGGTTGGAGCAGCCTGTATCTCAGCACAGGAATAAGGTAGGGAAGAATTCTAAGGATCATTTTGACTGCCTCCAGAAGTTAGATCAGATGGCAAATTGGATTTGGTGCTAGGTCTTTCCCTTTAGGTTTTACCCCAACAATGTTTTCATTAGTTTCGCTCACTCTCGACATCAAGCATTTTACAGCAGGTTGGAGCAGCCTGTATCTCAGCACAGGAATAAGGTAGGGAAGAATTCTAAGGCTCATTTTGACTGCCTCCAGAAGTTAGATCAGATGGCAAATTGGATTTGGTGCTAGGTCTTTCCCTTTAGGTTTTACCCCAACAATGTTTTCATTAGTTTCGCTCACTCTCGAAATCAAGCATTTTACAGCAGGTTGGAGCAGCCTGTATCTCAGCACAGGAATAAGGTAGGGGAAGAATTCTAAGGCTCATTTTGACTGCCTCCAGAAGTTAGATCAGATGGCAAATTGGATTTGTGCTAGGTCTTTCCCTTTAGGTTTTACCCCCAACAATGTTTTCATTAGTTTCGCTCACTCTCGAAATCAAGCATTTTACAGCAGGTTGGAGCAGCCTGTATCTCAGCACAGGAATAAGGTAGGGAAGAATTCTAAGGCTCATTTTGACTGCCTCCAGAAGTTAGATCAGATGGCAAATTGGATTTGGTGCTAGGTCTTTCCCTTTAGGTTTTACCCCAACAATGTTTTCATTAGTTTCGCTCACTCTCGACATCAAGCATTTTACAGCAGGTTGGAGCAGCCTGTATCTCAGCACAGGAATAAGGTAGGGAAGAATTCTAAGGCTCATTTTGACTGCCTCCAGAAGTTAGATCAGATGGCAAATTGGATTTGGTGCTAGGTCTTTCCCTTTAGGTTTTACCCCAACAATGTTTTCATTAGTTTCGCTCACTCTCGAAATCAAGCATTTTACAGCAGGTTGGAGCAGCCTGTATCTCAGCACAGGAATAAGGTAGGGAAGAATTCTAAGGCTCATTTTGACTGCCTCCAGAAGTTAGATCAGATGGCAAATTGGATTTGGTGCTAGGTCTTTCCCTTTAGGTTTTACCCCAACAATGTTTTCATTAGTTTCGCTCACTCTCGAAATCAAGCATTTTACAGCAGGTTGGAGCAGCCTGTATCTCAGCACAGGAATAAGGTAGGGAAGAATTCTAAGGATCATTTTGACTGCCTCCAGAAGTTAGATCAGATGGCAAATTGGATTTGGTGCTAGGTCTTTCCCTTTAGGTTTTACCCCAACAATGTTTTCATTGGTTTCGCTCACTCTCGACATCAAGCATTTTACAGCAGGTTGGAGCAGCCTGTATCTCAGCACAGGAATAAGGTAGGGAAGAATTCTAAGGCTCATTTTGACTGCCTCCAGAAGTTAGATCAGATGGCAAATTGGATTTGGTGCTAGGTCTTTCCCTTTAGGTTTTACCCCAACAATGTTTTCATTAGTTTCGCTCACTCTCGAAATCAAGCATTTTACAGCAGGTTGGAGCAGCCTGTATCTCAGCACAGGAATAAGGTAGGGAAGAATTCTAAGGCTCATTTTGACTGCCTCCAGAAGTTAGATCAGATGGCAAATTGGATTTGGTGCTAGGTCTTTCCCTTTAGGTTTTACCCCAACAATGTTTTCATTAGTTTCGCTCACTCTCGACATCAAGCATTTTACAGCAGGTTGGAGCAGCCTGTATCTCAGCACAGGAATAAGGTAGGGAAGAATTCTAAGGCTCATTTTGACTGCCTCCAGAAGTTAGATCAGATGGCAAATTGGATTTGGTGCTAGGTCTTTTCCTTTAGGTTTTACCCCAACAATGTTTTCATTAGTTTCGCTCACTCTCGACATCAAGCATTTTACAGCAGGTTGGAGCAGCCTGTATCTCAGCACAGGAATAAGGTAGGGAAGAATTCTAAGGATCATTTTGACTGCCTCCAGAAGTTAGATCAGATGGCAAATTGGATTTGGTGCTAGGTCTTTCCCTTTAGGTTTTACCCCAACAATGTTTTCATTAGTTTCGCTCACTCTCGACATCAAGCATTTTACAGCAGGTTGGAGCAGCCTGTATCTCAGCACAGGAATAAGGTAGGGAAGAATTCTAAGGCTCATTTTGACTGCCTCCAGAAGTTAGATCAGATGGCAAATTGGATTTGGTGCTAGGTCTTTCCCTTTAGGTTTTACCCCAACAATGTTTTCATTAGTTTCGCTCACTCTCGAAATCAAGCATTTTACAGCAGGTTGGAGCAGCCTGTATCTCAGCACAGGAATAAGGTAGGGAAGAATTCTAAGGCTCATTTTGACTGCCTCCAGAAGTTAGATCAGATGGCAAATTGGATTTGGTGCTAGGTCTTTCCCTTTAGGTTTTACCCCAACAATGTTTTCATTAGTTTCGCTCACTCTCGAAATCAAGCATTTTACAGCAGGTTGGAGCAGCCTGTATCTCAGCACAGGAATAAGGTAGGGAAGAATTCTAAGGCTCATTTTGACTGCCTCCAGAAGTTAGATCAGATGGCAAATTGGATTTGGTGCTAGGTCTTTCCCTTTAGGTTTTACCCCAACAATGTTTTCATTAGTTTCGCTCACTCTCGAAATCAAGCATTTTACAGCAGGTTGGAGCAGCCTGTATCTCAGCACAGGAATAAGGTAGGGAAGAATTCTAAGGCTCATTTTGACTGCCTCCAGAAGTTAGATCAGATGGCAAATTGGATTTGGTGCTAGGTCTTTCCCTTTAGGTTTTACCCCAACAATGTTTTCATTAGTTTCGCTCACTCTCGAAATCAAGCATTTTACAGCAGGTTGGTACAGCCTGTATCTCAGCACAGGAATAAGGAAGGGAAGAATTCTAAGGCTCATTTTGACTGCCTCCAGAAGTTAGATCAGATGGCAAATTGGATTTGGTGCTAGGTCTTTCCCTTTAGGTTTTACCCCAACAATGTTTTCATTAGTTTCGCTCACTCTCGAAATCAAGCATTTTACAGCAGGTTGGAGCAGCCTGTATCTCAGCACAGGAATAAGGTAGGGAAGAATTCAAATGCTCATTTTGACTGCCTCCAGAAGTTAGATCAGATGGCAAATTGGATTTGGTGCTAGGTCTTTCCCTTTAGGTTTTACCCCAACAATGTTTTCATTAGTTTCGCTCACTCTCGAAATCAAGCATTTTACAGCAGGTTGGAGCAGCCTGTATCTCAGCACAGGAATAAGGTAGGGAAGAATTCTAAGGCTCATTTTGACTGCCTCCAGAAGTTAGATCAGATGGCAAATTGGATTTGGTGCTAGGTCTTTCCCTTTAGGTTTTACCCCAACAATGTTTTCATTAGTTTCGCTCACTCTCGAAATCAAGCATTTTACAGCAGGTTGGAGCAGCCTGTATCTCAGCACAGGAATAAGGTAGGGAAGAATTCTAAGGCTCATTTTGACTGCCTCCAGAAGTTAGATCAGATGGCAAATTGGATTTGGTGCTAGGTCTTTCCCTTTAGGTTTTACCCCAACAATGTTTTCATTAGTTTCGCTCACTCTTGAAATCAAGCATTTTACAGCAGGTTGGAGCAGCCTGTATCTCAGCACAGGAATAAGGTAGGGAAGAATTCTAAGGATCATTTTGACTGCCTCCAGAAGTTAGATCAGATGGCAAATTGGATTTGGTGCTAGGTCTTTCCCTTTAGGTTTTACCCCAACAATGTTTTCATTAGTTTCGCTCACTCTCGAAATCAAGCATTTTACAGCAGGTTGGAGCAGCCTGTATCTCAGCACAGGAATAAGGTAGGGAAGAATTCTAAGGATCATTTTGACTGCCTCCAGAAGTTAGATCAGATGGCAAATTGGATTTGGTGCTAGGTCTTTCCCTTTAGGTTTTACCCCAACAATGTTTTCATTAGTTTCGCTCACTCTCGAAATCAAGCATTTTACAGCAGGTTGGAGCAGCCTGTATCTCAGCACAGGAATAAGGTAGGGAAGAATTCTAAGGATCATTTTGACTGCCTCCAGAAGTTAGATCAGATGGCAAATTGGATTTGGTGCTAGGTCTTTCCCTTTAGGTTTTACCCCAACAATGTTTTCATTAGTTTCGCTCACTCTCGAAATCAAGCATTTTACAGCAGGTTGGAGCAGCCTGTATCTCAGCACAGGAATAAGGTAGGGAAGAATTCTAAGGCTCATTTTGACTGCCTCCAGAAGTTAGATCAGATGGCAAATTGGATTTGGTGCTAGGTCTTTCCCTTTAGGTTTTACCCCAACAATGTTTTCATTAGTTTCGCTCACTCTCGAAATCAAGCATTTTACAGCAGGTTGGAGCAGCCTGTATCTCAGCACAGGAATAAGGTAGGGAAGAATTCTAAGGCTCATTTTGACTGCCTCCAGAAGTTAGATCAGATGGCAAATTGGATTTGGTGCTAGGTCTTTCCCTTTAGGTTTTACCCCAACAATGTTTTCATTAGTTTCGCTCACTCTCGAAATCAAGCATTTTACAGCAGGTTGGAGCAGCCTGTATCTCAGCACAGGAATAAGGTAGGGAAGAATTCTAAGGCTCATTTTGACTGCCTCCAGAAGTTAGATCAGATGGCAAATTGGATTTGGTGCTAGGTCTTTCCCTTTAGGTTTTACCCCAACAATGTTTTCATTAGTTTCGCTCACTCTCGAAATCAAGCATTTTACAGCAGGTTGGAGCAGCCTGTATCTCAGCACAGGAATAAGGTAGGGAAGAATTCTAAGGATCATTTTGACTGCCTCCAGAAGTTAGATCAGATGGCAAATTGGATTTGGTGCTAGGTCTTTCCCTTTAGGTTTTACCCCAACAATGTTTTCATTAGTTTCGCTCACTCTCGAAATCAAGCATTTTACAGCAGGTTGGAGCAGCCTGTATCTCAGCACAGGAATAAGGTAGGGAAGAATTCTAAGGATCATTTTGACTGCCTCCAGAAGTTAGATCAGATGGCAAATTGGATTTGGTGCTAGGTCTTTCCCTTTAGGTTTTACCCCAACAATGTTTTCATTAGTTTCGCTCACTCTCGAAATCAAGCATTTTACAGCAGGTTGGAGCAGCCTGTATCTCAGCACAGGAATAAGGTAGGGAAGAATTCTAAGGCTCATTTTGACTGCCTCCAGAAGTTAGATCAGATGGCAAATTGGATTTGGTGCTAGGTCTTTCCCTTTAGGTTTTACCCCAACAATGTTTTCATTAGTTTCGCTCACTCTCGAAATCAAGCATTTTACAGCAGGTTGGAGCAGCCTGTATCTCAGCACAGGAATAAGGTAGGGAAGAATTCTAAGGCTCATTTTGACTGCCTCCAGAAGTTAGATCAGATGGCAATTTGGATTTGGTGCTAGGTCTTTCCCTTTAGGTTTTACCCCAACAATGTTTTCATTAGTTTCGCTCACTCTCGAAATCAAGCATTTTACAGCAGGTTGGAGCAGCCTGTATCTCAGCACAGGAATAAGGTAGGGAAGAATTCTAAGGCTCATTTTGACTGCCTCCAGAAGTTAGATCAGATGGCAAATTGGATTTGGTGCTAGGTCTTTCCCTTTAGGTTTTACCCCAACAATGTTTTCATTAGTTTCGCTCACTCTCGACATCAAGCATTTTACAGCAGGTTGGAGCAGCCTGTATCTCAGCACAGGAATAAGGTAGGGAAGAATTCTAAGGCTCATTTTGACTGCCTCCAGAAGTTAGATCAGATGGCAAATTGGATTTGGTGCTAGGTCTTTCCCTTTAGGTTTTACCCCAACAATGTTTTCATTAGTTTCGCTCACTCTCGACATCAAGCATTTTACAGCAGGTTGGAGCAGCCTGTATCTCAGCACAGGAATAAGGTAGGGAAGAATTCTAAGGCTCATTTTGACTGCCTCCAGAAGTTAGATCAGATGGCAAATTGGATTTGGTGCTAGGTCTTTCCCTTTAGGTTTTACCCCAACAATGTTTTCATTAGTTTCGCTCACTCTCGAAATCAAGCATTTTACAGCAGGTTGGAGCAGCCTGTATCTCAGCACAGGAATAAGGTAGGGAAGAATTCTAAGGCTCATTTTGACTGCCTCCAGAAGTTAGATCAGATGGCAAATTGGATTTGGTGCTAGGTCTTTCCCTTTAGGTTTTACCCCAACAATGTTTTCATTAGTTTCGCTCACTCTCGAAATCAAGCATTTTACAGCAGGTTGGAGCAGCCTGTATCTCAGCACAGGAATAAGGTAGGGAAGAATTCTAAGGATCATTTTGACTGCCTCCAGAAGTTAGATCAGATGGCAAATTGGATTTGGTGCTAGGTCTTTCCCTTTAGGTTTTACCCCAACAATGTTTTCATTGGTTTCGCTCACTCTCGACATCAAGCATTTTACAGCAGGTTGGAGCAGCCTGTATCTCAGCACAGGAATAAGGTAGGGAAGAATTCTAAGGCTCATTTTGACTGCCTCCAGAAGTTAGATCAGATGGCAAATTGGATTTGGTGCTAGGTCTTTCCCTTTAGGTTTTACCCCAACAATGTTTTCATTAGTTTCGCTCACTCTCGAAATCAAGCATTTTACAGCAGGTTGGAGCAGCCTGTATCTCAGCACAGGAATAAGGTAGGGAAGAATTCTAAGGCTCATTTTGACTGCCTCCAGAAGTTAGATCAGATGGCAATTTGGATTTGGTGCTAGGTCTTTCCCTTTAGGTTTTACCCCAACAATGTTTTCATTAGTTTCGCTCACTCTCGAAATCAAGCATTTTACAGCAGGTTGGAGCAGCCTGTATCTCAGCACAGGAATAAAGTAGGGAAGAATTCTAAGGCCTCATTTTGACTGCCTCCAGAAGTTAGATCAGATGGCAAATTGGATTTGGTGCTAGGTCTTTCCCTTTAGGTTTTACCCCAACAATGTTTTCATTAGTTTCGCTCACTCTCGACATCAAGCATTTTACAGCAGGTTGGAGCAGCCTGTATCTCAGCACAGGAATAAGGTAGGGAAGAATTCTAAGGCTCATTTTGACTGCCTCCAGAAGTTAGATCAGATGGCAAATTGGATTTGGTGCTAGGTCTTTCCCTTTAGGTTTTACCCCAACAATGTTTTCATTAGTTTCGCTCACTCTCGACATCAAGCATTTTACAGCAGGTTGGAGCAGCCTGTATCTCAGCACAGGAATAAGGTAGGGAAGAATTCTAAGGCTCATTTTGACTGCCTCCAGAAGTTAGATCAGATGGCAAATTGGATTTGGTGCTAGGTCTTTCCCTTTAGGTTTTACCCCAACAATGTTTTCATTAGTTTCGCTCACTCTCGAAATCAAGCATTTTACAGCAGGTTGGAGCAGCCTGTATCTCAGCACAGGAATAAGGTAGGGAAGAATTCTAAGGCTCATTTTGACTGCCTCCAGAAGTTAGATCAGATGGCAAATTGGATTTGGTGCTAGGTCTTTCCCTTTAGGTTTTACCCCAACAATGTTTTCATTAGTTTCGCTCACTCTCGAAATCAAGCATTTTACAGCAGGTTGGAGCAGCCTGTATCTCAGCACAGGAATAAGGTAGGGAAGAATTCAAAGGATCATTTTGACTGCCTCCAGAAGTTAGATCAGATGGCAAATTGGATTTGGTGCTAGGTCTTTCCCTTTAGGTTTTACCCCAACAATGTTTTCATTGGTTTCGCTCACTCTCGACATCAAGCATTTTACAGCAGGTTGGAGCAGCCTGTATCTCAGCACAGGAATAAGGTAGGGAAGAATTCTAAGGCTCATTTTGACTGCCTCCAGAAGTTAGATCAGATGGCAAATTGGATTTGGTGCTAGGTCTTTCCCTTTAGGTTTTACCCCAACAATGTTTTCATTAGTTTCGCTCACTCTCGAAATCAAGCATTTTACAGCAGGTTGGAGCAGCCTGTATCTCAGCACAGGAATAAGGTAGGGAAGAATTCTAAGGCTCATTTTGACTGCCTCCAGAAGTTAGATCAGATGGCAATTTGGATTTGGTGCTAGGTCTTTCCCTTTAGGTTTTACCCCAACAATGTTTTCATTAGTTTCGCTCACTCTCGAAATCAAGCATTTTACAGCAGGTTGGAGCAGCCTGTATCTCAGCACAGGAATAAAGTAGGGAAGAATTCTAAGGCTCATTTTGACTGCCTCCAGAAGTTAGATCAGATGGCAAATTGGATTTGGTGCTAGGTCTTTCCCTTTAGGTTTTACCCCAACAATGTTTTCATTAGTTTCGCTCACTCTCGACATCAAGCATTTTACAGCAGGTTGGAGCAGCCTGTATCTCAGCACAGGAATAAGGTAGGGAAGAATTCTAAGGCTCATTTTGACTGCCTCCAGAAGTTAGATCAGATGGCAAATTGGATTTGGTGCTAGGTCTTTCCCTTTAGGTTTTACCCCAACAATGTTTTCATTAGTTTCGCTCACTCTCGACATCAAGCATTTTACAGCAGGTTGGAGCAGCCTGTATCTCAGCACAGGAATAAGGTAGGGAAGAATTCTAAGGCTCATTTTGACTGCCTCCAGAAGTTAGATCAGATGGCAAAATTGGATTTGGTGCTAGGTCTTTCCCTTTAGGTTTTACCCCAACAATGTTTTCATTAGTTTCGCTCACTCTCGAAATCAAGCATTTTACAGCAGGTTGGAGCAGCCTGTATCTCAGCACAGGAATAAGGTAGGGAAGCAATTCTAAGGCTCATTTTGACTGCCTCCAGAAGTTAGATCAGATGGCAAATTGGATTTGGTGCTAGGTCTTTCCCTTTAGGTTTTACCCCAACAATGTTTTCATTAGTTTCGCTCACTCTCGAAATCAAGCATTTTACAGCAGGTTGGAGCAGCCTGTATCTCAGCACAGGAATAAGGTAGGGAAGAATTCAAAGGATCATTTTGACTGCCTCCAGAAGTTAGATCAGATGGCAAATTGGATTTGGTGCTAGGTCTTTCCCTTTAGGTTTTACCCCAACAATGTTTTCATTGGTTTCGCTCACTCTCGACATCAAGCATTTTACAGCAGGTTGGAGCAGCCTGTATCTCAGCACAGGAATAAGGTAGGGAAGAATTCTAAGGCTCATTTTGACTGCCTCCAGAAGGTTAGATCAGATGGCAAATTGGATTTGGTGCTAGGTCTTTCCCTTTAGGTTTTACCCCAACAATGTTTTCATTAGTTTCGCTCACTCTCGACATCAAGCATTTTACAGCAGGTTGGAGCAGCCTGTATCTCAGCACAGGAATAAGGTAGGGAAGAATTCTAAGGCTCATTTTGACTGCCTCCAGAAGTTAGATCAGATGGCAAATTGGATTTGGTGCTAGGTCTTTCCCTTTAGGTTTTACCCCAACAATGTTTTCATTAGTTTCGCTCACTCTCGAAATCAAGCATTTTACAGCAGGTTGGAGCAGCCTGTATCTCAGCACAGGAATAAGGTAGGGAAGAATTCTAAGGATCATTTTGACTGCCTCCAGAAGTTAGATCAGATGGCAAATTGGATTTGGTGCTAGGTCTTTCCCTTTAGGTTTTACCCCAACAATGTTTTCATTAGTTTCGCTCACTCTCGACATCAAGCATTTTACAGCAGGTTGGAGCAGCCTGTATCTCAGCACAGGAATAAGGTAGGGAAGAATTCTAAGGCTCATTTTGACTGCCTCCAGAAGTTAGATCAGATGGCAAATTGGATTTGGTGCTAGGTCTTTCCCTTTAGGTTTTACCCCAACAATGTTTTCATTAGTTTCGCTCACTCTCGAAATCAAGCATTTTACAGCAGGTTGGAGCAGCCTGTATCTCAGCACAGGAATAAGGTAGGGAAGAAGTCTAAGGCTCATTTTGACTGCCTCCAGAAGTTAGATCAGATGGCAAATTGGATTTGGTGCTAGGTCTTTCCCTTTAGGTTTTACCCCAACAATGTTTTCATTAGTTTCGCTCACATCTCGAAATCAAGCATTTTACAGCAGGTTGGAGCAGCCTGTATCTCAGCACAGGAATAAGGTAGGGAAGAATTCTAAGGCTCATTTTGACTGCCTCCAGAAGTTAGATCAGATGGCAAATTGGATTTGGTGCTAGGTCTTTCCCTTTAGGTTTTACCCCAACAATGTTTTCATTAGTTTCGCTCACTCTCGAAATCAAGCATTTTACAGCAGGTTGGAGCAGCCTGTATCTCAGCACAGGAATAAGGTAGGGAAGAATTCTAAGGCTCATTTTGACTGCCTCCAGAAGTTAGATCAGATGGCAAATTGGATTTGGTGCTAGGTCTTTCCCTTTAGGTTTTACCCCAACAATGTTTTCATTAGTTTCGCTCACTCTCGAAATCAAGCATTTTACAGCAGGTTGGTACAGCCTGTATCTCAGCACAGGAATAAGGTAGGGAAGAATTCTAAGTCTCATTTTGACTGCCTCCAGAAGTTAGATCAGATGGCAAATTGGATTTGGTGCTAGGTCTTTCCCTTTAGGTTTTACCCCAACAATGTTTTCATTAGTTTCGCTCACTCTCGAAATCAAGCATTTTACAGCAGGTTGGAGCAGCCTGTATCTCAGCACAGGAATAAGGTAGGGAAGAATTCTAAGGCTCATTTTGACTGCCTCCAGAAGTTAGATCAGATGGCAAATTGGATTTGGTGCTAGGTCTTTCCCTTTAGGTTTTACCCCAACAATGTTTTCATTAGTTTCGCTCACTCTCGAAATCAAGCATTTTACAGCAGGTTGGAGCAGCCTGTATCTCAGCACAGGAATAAGGTAGGGAAGAATTCTAAGGCTCATTTTGACTGCCTCCAGAAGTTAGATCAGATGGCAAATTGGATTTGGTGCTAGGTCTTTCCCTTTAGGTTTTACCCCAACAATGTTTTCATTAGTTTCGCTCACTCTCGAAATCAAGCATTTTACAGCAGGTTGGAGCAGCCTGTATCTCAGCACAGGAATAAGGTAGGGAAGAATTCTAAGGCTCATTTTGACTGCCTCCAGAAGTTAGATCAGATGGCAAATTGGATTTGGTGCTAGGTCTTTCCCTTTAGGTTTTACCCCAACAATGTTTTCATTAGTTTCGCTCACTCTCGAAATCAAGCATTTTACAGCAGGTTGGAGCAGCCTGTATCTCAGCACAGGAATAAGGTAGGGAAGAATTCTAAGGCTCATTTTGACTGCCTCCAGAAGTTAGATCAGATGGCAAATTGGATTTGGTGCTAGGTCTTTCCCTTTAGGTTTTACCCCAACAATGTTTTCATTAGTTTCGCTCACTCTCGAAATCAAGCATTTTACAGCAGGTTGGAGCAGCCTGTATCTCAGCACAGGAATAAGGTAGGGAAGAATTCTAAGGATCATTTTGACTGCCTCCAGAAGTTAGATCAGATGGCAAATTGGATTTGGTGCTAGGTCTTTCCCTTTAGGTTTTACCCCAACAATGTTTTCATTAGTTTCGCTCACTCTCGACATCAAGCATTTTACAGCAGGTTGGAGCAGCCTGTATCTCAGCACAGGAATAAGCTAGGGAAGAATTCTAAGGATCATTTTGACTGCCTCCAGAAGTTAGATCAGATGGCAAATTGGATTTGGTGCTAGGTCTTTCCCTTTAGGTTTTACCCCAACAATGTTTTCATTAGTTTCGCTCACTCTCGAAATCAAGCATTTTACAGCAGGTTGGAGCAGCCTGTATCTCAGCACAGGAATAAGGTAGGGAAGAATTCTAAGGCTCATTTTGACTGCCTCCAGAAGTTAGATCAGATGGCAAATTGGATTTGGTGCTAGGTCTTTCCCTTTAGGTTTTACCCCAACAATGTTTTCATTAGTTTCGCTCACTCTCGAAATCAAGCATTTTACAGCAGGTTGGAGCAGCCTGTATCTCAGCACAGGAATAAGGTAGGGAAGAATTCTAAGGCTCATTTTGACTGCCTCCAGAAGTTAGATCAGATGGCAAATTGGATTTGGTGCTAGGTCTTTCCCTTTAGGTTTTACCCCAACAATGTTTTCATTAGTTTCGCTCACTCTCGAAATCAAGCATTTTACAGCAGGATGGAGCAGCCTGTATCTCAGCACAGGAATAAGGTAGGGAAGAATTCTAAGGATCATTTTGACTGCCTCCAGAAGTTAGATCAGATGGCAAATTGGATTTGGTGCTAGGTCTTTCCCTTTAGGTTTTACCCCAACAATGTTTTCATTAGTTTCGCTCACTCTCGAAATCAAGCATTTTACAGCAGGTTGGAGCAGCCTGTATCTCAGCACAGGAATAAGGTAGGGAAGAATTCTAAGGCTCATTTTGACTGCCTCCAGAAGTTAGATCAGATGGCAAATTGGATTTGGTGCTAGGTCTTTCCCTTTAGGTTTTACCCCAACAATGTTTTCATTAGTTTCGCTCACTCTCGAAATCAAGCATTTTACAGCAGGTTGGAGCAGCCTGTATCTCAGCACAGGAATAAGGTAGGGAAGAATTCTAAGGCTCATTTTGACTGCCTCCAGAAGTTAGATCAGATGGCAAATTGGATTTGGTGCTAGGTCTTTCCCTTTAGGTTTTACCCCAACAATGTTTTCATTAGTTTCGCTCACTCTCGAAATCAAGCATTTTACAGCAGGTTGGAGCAGCCTGTATCTCAGCACAGGAATAAGGTAGGGAAGAATTCTAAGGCTCATTTTGACTGCCTCCAGAAGTTAGATCAGATGGCAAATTGGATTTGGTGCTAGGTCTTTCCCTTTAGGTTTTACCCCAACAATGTTTTCATTAGTTTCGCTCACTCTCGAAATCAAGCATTTTACAGCAGGTTGGAGCAGCCTGTATCTCAGCACAGGAATAAGGTAGGGAAGAATTCTAAGGCTCATTTTGACTGCCTCCAGAAGTTAGATCAGATGGCAAATTGGATTTGGTGCTAGGTCTTTCCCTTTAGGTTTTACCCCAACAATGTTTTCATTAGTTTCGCTCACTCTCGAAATCAAGCATTTTACAGCAGGTTGGAGCAGCCTGTATCTCAGCACAGGAATAAGGTAGGGAAGAATTCTAAGGCTCATTTTGACTGCCTCCAGAAGTTAGATCAGATGGCAAATTGGATTTGGTGCTAGGTCTTTCCCTTTAGGTTTTACCCCAACAATGTTTTCATTAGTTTCGCTCACTCTCGAAATCAAGCATTTTACAGCAGGTTGGAGCAGCCTGTATCTCAGCACAGGAATAAGGTAGGGAAGAATTCTAAGGCTCATTTTGACTGCCTCCAGAAGTTAGATCAGATGGCAAATTGGATTTGGTGCTAGGTCTTTCCCTTTAGGTTTTACCCCAACAATGTTTTCATTAGTTTCGCTCACTCTCGAAATCAAGCATTTTACAGCAGGTTGGAGCAGCCTGTATCTCAGCACAGGAATAAGGTAGGGAAGAATTCTAAGGCTCATTTTGACTGCCTCCAGAAGTTAGATCAGATGGCAAATTGGATTTGGTGCTAGGTCTTTCCCTTTAGGTTTTACCCCAACAATGTTTTCATTAGTTTCGCTCACTCTCGAAATCAAGCATTTTACAGCAGGTTGGAGCAGCCTGTATCTCAGCACAGGAATAAGGTAGGGAAGAATTCTAAGGCTCATTTTGACTGCCTCCAGAAGTTAGATCAGATGGCAAATTGGATTTGGTGCTAGGTCTTTCCCTTTAGGTTTTACCCCAACAATGTTTTCATTAGTTTCGCTCACTCTCGAAATCAAGCATTTTACAGCAGGTTGGAGCAGCCTGTATCTCAGCACAGGAATAAGGTAGGGAAGAATTCTAAGGCTCATTTTGACTGCCTCCAGAAGTTAGATCAGATGGCAAATTGGATTTGGTGCTAGGTCTTTCCCTTTAGGTTTTACCCCAACAATGTTTTCATTAGTTTCGCTCACTCTCGAAATCAAGCATTTTACAGCAGGTTGGAGCAGCCTGTATCTCAGCACAGGAATAAGGTAGGGAAGAATTCTAAGGCTCATTTTGACTGCCTCCAGAAGTTAGATCAGATGGCAAATTGGATTTGGTGCTAGGTCTTTCCCTTTAGGTTTTACCCCAACAATGTTTTCATTAGTTTCGCTCACTCTCGAAATCAAGCATTTTACAGCAGGTTGGAGCAGCCTGTATCTCAGCACAGGAATAAGGTAGGGAAGAATTCTAAGGCTCATTTTGACTGCCTCCAGAAGTTAGATCAGATGGCAAATTGGATTTGGTGCTAGGTCTTTCCCTTTAGGTTTTACCCCAACAATGTTTTCATTAGTTTCGCTCACTCTCGAAATCAAGCATTTTACAGCAGGTTGGAGCAGCCTGTATCTCAGCACAGGAATAAGGTAGGGAAGAATTCTAAGGCTCATTTTGACTGCCTCCAGAAGTTAGATCAGATGGCAAATTGGATTTGGTGCTAGGTCTTTCCCTTTAGGTTTTACCCCAACAATGTTTTCATTAGTTTCGCTCACTCTCGAAATCAAGCATTTTACAGCAGGTTGGAGCAGCCTGTATCTCAGCACAGGAATAAGGTAGGGAAGAATTCTAAGGCTCATTTTGACTGCCTCCAGAAGTTAGATCAGATGGCAAATTGGATTTGGTGCTAGGTCTTTCCCTTTAGGTTTTACCCCAACAATGTTTTCATTAGTTTCGCTCACTCTCGAAATCAAGCATTTTACAGCAGGTTGGAGCAGCCTGTATCTCAGCACAGGAATAAGGTAGGGAAGAATTCTAAGGCTCATTTTGACTGCCTCCAGAAGTTAGATCAGATGGCAAATTGGATTTGGTGCTAGGTCTTTCCCTTTAGGTTTTACCCCAACAATGTTTTCATTAGTTTCGCTCACTCTCGAAATCAAGCATTTTACAGCAGGTTGGAGCAGCCTGTATCTCAGCACAGGAATAAGGTAGGGAAGAATTCTAAGGCTCATTTTGACTGCCTCCAGAAGTTAGATCAGATGGCAAATTGGATTTGGTGCTAGGTCTTTCCCTTTAGGTTTTACCCCAACAATGTTTTCATTAGTTTCGCTCACTCTCGAAATCAATCATTTTACAGCAGGTTGGAGCAGCCTGTATCTCAGCACAGGAATAAGGTAGGGAAGAATTCTAAGGCTCATTTTGACTGCCTCCAGAAGTTAGATCAGATGGCAAATTGGATTTGGTGCTAGGTCTTTCCCTTTAGGTTTTACCCCAACAATGTTTTCATTAGTTTCGCTCACTCTCGAAATCAAGCATTTTACAGCAGGTTGGAGCAGCCTGTATCTCAGCACAGGAATAAGGTAGGGAAGAATTCTAAGGCTCATTTTGACTGCCTCCAGAAGTTAGATCAGATGGCAAATTGGATTTGGTGCTAGGTCTTTCCCTTTAGGTTTTACCCCAACAATGTTTTCATTAGTTTCGCTCACTCTCGAAATCAAGCATTTTACAGCAGGTTGGAGCAGCCTGTATCTCAGCACAGGAATAAGGTAGGGAAGAATTCTAAGGCTCATTTTGACTGCCTCCAGAAGTTAGATCAGATGGCAAATTGGATTTGGTGCTAGGTCTTTCCCTTTAGGTTTTACCCCAACAATGTTTTCATTAGTTTCGCTCACTCTCGAAATCAAGCATTTTACAGCAGGTTGGAGCAGCCTGTATCTCAGCACAGGAATAAGGTAGGGAAGAATTCTAAGGCTCATTTTGACTGCCTCCAGAAGTTAGATCAGATGGCAAATTGGATTTGGTGCTAGGTCTTTCCCTTTAGGTTTTACCCCAACAATGTTTTCATTAGTTTCGCTCACTCTCGAAATCAAGCATTTTACAGCAGGTTGGAGCAGCCTGTATCTCAGCACAGGAATAAGGTAGGGAAGAATTCTAAGGCTCATTTTGACTGCCTCCAGAAGTTAGATCAGATGGCAAATTGGATTTGGTGCTAGGTCTTTCCCTTTAGGTTTTACCCCAACAATGTTTTCATTAGTTTCGCTCACTCTCGAAATCAAGCATTTTACAGCAGGTTGGAGCAGCCTGTATCTCAGCACAGGAATAAGGTAGGGAAGAATTCTAAGGCTCATTTTGACTGCCTCCAGAAGTTAGATCAGATGGCAAATTGGATTTGGTGCTAGGTCTTTCCCTTTAGGTTTTACCCCAACAATGTTTTCATTAGTTTCGCTCACTCTCGAAATCAAGCATTTTACAGCAGGTTGGAGCAGCCTGTATCTCAGCACAGGAATAAGGTAGGGAAGAATTCTAAGGCTCATTTTGACTGCCTCCAGAAGTTAGATCAGATGGCAAATTGGATTTGGTGCTAGGTCTTTCCCTTTAGGTTTTACCCCAACAATGTTTTCATTAGTTTCGCTCACTCTCGAAATCAAGCATTTTACAGCAGGTTGGAGCAGCCTGTATCTCAGCACAGGAATAAGGTAGGGAAGAATTCTAAGGCTCATTTTGACTGCCTCCAGAAGTTAGATCAGATGGCAAATTGGATTTGGTGCTAGGTCTTTCCCTTTAGGTTTTACCCCAACAATGTTTTCATTAGTTTCGCTCACTCTCGAAATCAAGCATTTTACAGCAGGTTGGAGCAGCCTGTATCTCAGCACAGGAATAAGGTAGGGAAGAATTCTAAGGCTCATTTTGACTGCCTCCAGAAGTTAGATCAGATGGCAAATTGGATTTGGTGCTAGGTCTTTCCCTTTAGGTTTTACCCCAACAATGTTTTCATTAGTTTCGCTCACTCTCGAAATCAAGCATTTTACAGCAGGTTGGAGCAGCCTGTATCTCAGCACAGGAATAAGGTAGGGAAGAATTCTAAGGCTCATTTTGACTGCCTCCAGAAGTTAGATCAGATGGCAAATTGGATTTGGTGCTAGGTCTTTCCCTTTAGGTTTTACCCCAACAATGTTTTCATTAGTTTCGCTCACTCTCGAAATCAAGCATTTTACAGCAGGTTGGAGCAGCCTGTATCTCAGCACAGGAATAAGGTAGGGAAGAATTCTAAGGCTCATTTTGACTGCCTCCAGAAGTTAGATCAGATGGCAAATTGGATTTGGTGCTAGGTCTTTCCCTTTAGGTTTTACCCCAACAATGTTTTCATTAGTTTCGCTCACTCTCGAAATCAAGCATTTTACAGCAGGTTGGAGCAGCCTGTATCTCAGCACAGGAATAAGGTAGGGAAGAATTCTAAGGCTCATTTTGACTGCCTCCAGAAGTTAGATCAGATGGCAAATTGGATTTGGTGCTAGGTCTTTCCCTTTAGGTTTTACCCCAACAATGTTTTCATTAGTTTCGCTCACTCTCGAAATCAAGCATTTTACAGCAGGTTGGAGCAGCCTGTATCTCAGCACAGGAATAAGGTAGGGAAGAATTCTAAGGCTCATTTTGACTGCCTCCAGAAGTTAGATCAGATGGCAAATTGGATTTGGTGCTAGGTCTTTCCCTTTAGGTTTTACCCCAACAATGTTTTCATTAGTTTCGCTCACTCTCGAAATCAAGCATTTTACAGCAGGTTGGAGCAGCCTGTATCTCAGCACAGGAATAAGGTAGGGAAGAATTCTAAGGCTCATTTTGACTGCCTCCAGAAGTTAGATCAGATGGCAAATTGGATTTGGTGCTAGGTCTTTCCCTTTAGGTTTTACCCCAACAATGTTTTCATTAGTTTCGCTCACTCTCGAAATCAAGCATTTTACAGCAGGTTGGAGCAGCCTGTATCTCAGCACAGGAATAAGGTAGGGAAGAATTCTAAGGCTCATTTTGACTGCCTCCAGAAGTTAGATCAGATGGCAAATTGGATTTGGTGCTAGGTCTTTCCCTTTAGGTTTTACCCCAACAATGTTTTCATTAGTTTCGCTCACTCTCGAAATCAAGCATTTTACAGCAGGTTGGAGCAGCCTGTATCTCAGCACAGGAATAAGGTAGGGAAGAATTCTAAGGCTCATTTTGACTGCCTCCAGAAGTTAGATCAGATGGCAAATTGGATTTGGTGCTAGGTCTTTCCCTTTAGGTTTTACCCCAACAATGTTTTCATTAGTTTCGCTCACTCTCGAAATCAAGCATTTTACAGCAGGTTGGAGCAGCCTGTATCTCAGCACAGGAATAAGGTAGGGAAGAATTCTAAGGCTCATTTTGACTGCCTCCAGAAGTTAGATCAGATGGCAAATTGGATTTGGTGCTAGGTCTTTCCCTTTAGGTTTTACCCCAACAATGTTTTCATTAGTTTCGCTCACTCTCGAAATCAAGCATTTTACAGCAGGTTGGAGCAGCCTGTATCTCAGCACAGGAATAAGGTAGGGAAGAATTCTAAGGATCATTTTGACTGCCTCCAGAAGTTAGATCAGATGGCAAATTGGATTTGGTGCTAGGTCTTTCCCTTTAGGTTTTACCCCAACAATGTTTTCATTAGTTTCGCTCACTCTCGAAATCAAGCATTTTACAGCAGGTTGGAGCAGCCTGTATCTCAGCACAGGAATAAGGTAGGGAAGAATTCTAAGGCTCATTTTGACTGCCTCCAGAAGTTAGATCAGATGGCAAATTGGATTTGGTGCTAGGTCTTTCCCTTTAGGTTTTACCCCAACAATGTTTTCATTAGTTTCGCTCACTCTCGAAATCAAGCATTTTACAGCAGGTTGGAGCAGCCTGTATCTCAGCACAGGAATAAGGTAGGGAAGAATTCTAAGGCTCATTTTGACTGCCTCCAGAAGTTAGATCAGATGGCAAATTGGATTTGGTGCTAGGTCTTTCCCTTTAGGTTTTACCCCAACAATGTTTTCATTAGTTTCGCTCACTCTCGAAATCAAGCATTTTACAGCAGGTTGGAGCAGCCTGTATCTCAGCACAGGAATAAGGTAGGGAAGAATTCTAAGGCTCATTTTGACTGCCTCCAGAAGTTAGATCAGATGGCAAATTGGATTTGGTGCTAGGTCTTTCCCTTTAGGTTTTACCCCAACAATGTTTTCATTAGTTTCGCTCACTCTCGAAATCAAGCATTTTACAGCAGGTTGGAGCAGCCTGTATCTCAGCACAGGAATAAGGTAGGGAAGAATTCTAAGGCTCATTTTGACTGCCTCCAGAAGTTAGATCAGATGGCAAATTGGATTTGGTGCTAGGTCTTTCCCTTTAGGTTTTACCCCAACAATGTTTTCATTAGTTTCGCTCACTCTCGAAATCAAGCATTTTACAGCAGGTTGGAGCAGCCTGTATCTCAGCACAGGAATAAGGTAGGGAAGAATTCTAAGGCTCATTTTGACTGCCTCCAGAAGTTAGATCAGATGGCAAATTGGATTTGGTGCTAGGTCTTTCCCTTTAGGTTTTACCCCAACAATGTTTTCATTAGTTTCGCTCACTCTCGAAATCAAGCATTTTACAGCAGGTTGGAGCAGCCTGTATCTCAGCACAGGAATAAGGTAGGGAAGAATTCTAAGGCTCATTTTGACTGCCTCCAGAAGTTAGATCAGATGGCAAATTGGATTTGGTGCTAGGTCTTTCCCTTTAGGTTTTACCCCAACAATGTTTTCATTAGTTTCGCTCACTCTCGAAATCAAGCATTTTACAGCAGGTTGGAGCAGCCTGTATCTCAGCACAGGAATAAGGTAGGGAAGAATTCTAAGGCTCATTTTGACTGCCTCCAGAAGTTAGATCAGATGGCAAATTGGATTTGGTGCTAGGTCTTTCCCTTTAGGTTTTACCCCAACAATGTTTTCATTAGTTTCGCTCACTCTCGAAATCAAGCATTTTACAGCAGGTTGGAGCAGCCTGTATCTCAGCACAGGAATAAGGTAGGGAAGAATTCTAAGGCTCATTTTGACTGCCTCCAGAAGTTAGATCAGATGGCAAATTGGATTTGGTGCTAGGTCTTTCCCTTTAGGTTTTACCCCAACAATGTTTTCATTAGTTTCGCTCACTCTCGAAATCAAGCATTTTACAGCAGGTTGGAGCAGCCTGTATCTCAGCACAGGAATAAGGTAGGGAAGAATTCTAAGGCTCATTTTGACTGCCTCCAGAAGTTAGATCAGATGGCAAATTGGATTTGGTGCTAGGTCTTTCCCTTTAGGTTTTACCCCAACAATGTTTTCATTAGTTTCGCTCACTCTCGAAATCAAGCATTTTACAGCAGGTTGGAGCAGCCTGTATCTCAGCACAGGAATAAGGTAGGGAAGAATTCTAAGGCTCATTTTGACTGCCTCCAGAAGTTAGATCAGATGGCAAATTGGATTTGGTGCTAGGTCTTTCCCTTTAGGTTTTACCCCAACAATGTTTTCATTAGTTTCGCTCACTCTCGAAATCAAGCATTTTACAGCAGGTTGGAGCAGCCTGTATCTCAGCACAGGAATAAGGTAGGGAAGAATTCTAAGGCTCATTTTGACTGCCTCCAGAAGTTAGATCAGATGGCAAATTGGATTTGGTGCTAGGTCTTTCCCTTTAGGTTTTACCCCAACAATGTTTTCATTAGTTTCGCTCACTCTCGAAATCAAGCATTTTACAGCAGGTTGGAGCAGCCTGTATCTCAGCACAGGAATAAGGTAGGGAAGAATTCTAAGGCTCATTTTGACTGCCTCCAGAAGTTAGATCAGATGGCAAATTGGATTTGGTGCTAGGTCTTTCCCTTTAGGTTTTACCCCAACAATGTTTTCATTAGTTTCGCTCACTCTCGAAATCAAGCATTTTACAGCAGGTTGGAGCAGCCTGTATCTCAGCACAGGAATAAGGTAGGGAAGAATTCTAAGGATCATTTTGACTGCCTCCAGAAGTTAGATCAGATGGCAAATTGGATTTGGTGCTAGGTCTTTCCCTTTAGGTTTTACCCCAACAATGTTTTCATTAGTTTCGCTCACTCTCGAAATCAAGCATTTTACAGCAGGTTGGAGCAGCCTGTATCTCAGCACAGGAATAAGGTAGGGAAGAATTCTAAGGCTCATTTTGACTGCCTCCAGAAGTTAGATCAGATGGCAAATTGGATTTGGTGCTAGGTCTTTCCCTTTAGGTTTTACCCCAACAATGTTTTCATTAGTTTCGCTCACTCTCGAAATCAAGCATTTTACAGCAGGTTGGAGCAGCCTGTATCTCAGCACAGGAATAAGGTAGGGAAGAATTCTAAGGCTCATTTTGACTGCCTCCAGAAGTTAGATCAGATGGCAAATTGGATTTGGTGCTAGGTCTTTCCCTTTAGGTTTTACCCCAACAATGTTTTCATTAGTTTCGCTCACTCTCGAAATCAAGCATTTTACAGCAGGTTGGAGCAGCCTGTATCTCAGCACAGGAATAAGGTAGGGAAGAATTCTAAGGCTCATTTTGACTGCCTCCAGAAGTTAGATCAGATGGCAAATTGGATTTGGTGCTAGGTCTTTCCCTTTAGGTTTTACCCCAACAATGTTTTCATTAGTTTCGCTCACTCTCGAAATCAAGCATTTTACAGCAGGTTGGAGCAGCCTGTATCTCAGCACAGGAATAAGGTAGGGAAGAATTCTAAGGCTCATTTTGACTGCCTCCAGAAGTTAGATCAGATGGCAAATTGGATTTGGTGCTAGGTCTTTCCCTTTAGGTTTTACCCCAACAATGTTTTCATTAGTTTCGCTCACTCTCGAAATCAAGCATTTTACAGCAGGTTGGAGCAGCCTGTATCTCAGCACAGGAATAAGGTAGGGAAGAATTCTAAGGCTCATTTTGACTGCCTCCAGAAGTTAGATCAGATGGGCAAATTGGATTTGGTGCTAGGTCTTTCCCTTTAGGTTTTACCCCAACAATGTTTTCATTAGTTTCGCTCACTCTCGAAATCAAGCATTTTACAGCAGGTTGGAGCAGCCTGTATCTCAGCACAGGAAAAAGGTAGGGAAGAATTCTAAGGCTCATTTGACTGCCTCCAGAAGTTAGATCAGATGGCAAATTGGATTTGGTGCTAGGTCTTTCCCTTTAGGTTTTACCCCAACAATGTTTTCATTAGTTTCGCTCACTCTCGAAATCAAGCATTTTACAGCAGGTTGGAGCAGCCTGTATCTCAGCACAGGAATAAGGTAGGGAAGAATTCTAAGGATCATTTTGACTGCCTCCAGAAGTTAGATCAGATGGCAAATTGGATTTGGTGCTAGGTCTTTCCCTTTAGGTTTTACCCCAACAATGTTTTCATTAGTTTCGCTCACTCTCGAAATCAAGCATTTTACAGCAGGTTGGAGCAGCCTGTATCTCAGCACAGGAATAAGGTAGGGAAGAATTCTAAGGCTCATTTTGACTGCCTCCAGAAGTTAGATCAGATGGCAAATTGGATTTGGTGCTAGGTCTTTCCCTTTAGGTTTTACCCCAACAATGTTTTCATTAGTTTCGCTCACTCTCGAAATCAAGCATTTTACAGCAGGTTGGAGCAGCCTGTATCTCAGCACAGGAATAAGGTAGGGAAGAATTCTAAGGCTCATTTTGACTGCCTCCAGAAGTTAGATCAGATGGCAAATTGGATTTGGTGCTAGGTCTTTCCCTTTAGGTTTTACCCCAACAATGTTTTCATTAGTTTCGCTCACTCTCGAAATCAAGCATTTTACAGCAGGTTGGAGCAGCCTGTATCTCAGCACAGGAAAAAGGTAGGGAAGAATTCTAAGGCTCATTTTGACTGCCTCCAGAAGTTAGATCAGATGGCAAATTGGATTTGGTGCTAGGTCTTTCCCTTTAGGTTTTACCCCAACAATGTTTTCATTAGTTTCGCTCACTCTCGAAATCAAGCATTTTACAGCAGGTTGGAGCAGCCTGTATCTCAGCACAGGAATAAGGTAGGGAAGAATTCTAAGGCTCATTTTGACTGCCTCCAGAAGTTAGATCAGATGGCAAATTGGATTTGGTGCTAGGTCTTTCCCTTTAGGTTTTACCCCAACAATGTTTTCATTAGTTTCGCTCACTCTCGAAATCAAGCATTTTACAGCAGGTTGGAGCAGCCTGTATCTCAGCACAGGAAAAAGGTAGGGAAGAATTCTAAGGCTCATTTTGACTGCCTCCAGAAGTTAGATCAGATGGCAAATTGGATTTGGTGCTAGGTCTTTCCCTTTAGGTTTTACCCCAACAATGTTTTCATTAGTTTCGCTCACTCTCGAAATCAAGCATTTTACAGCAGGTTGGAGCAGCCTGTATCTCAGCACAGGAATAAGGTAGGGAAGAATTCTAAGGCTCATTTTGACTGCCTCCAGAAGTTAGATCAGATGGCAAATTGGATTTGGTGCTAGGTCTTTCCCTTTAGGTTTTACCCCAACAATGTTTTCATTAGTTTCGCTCACTCTCGAAATCAAGCATTTTACAGCAGGTTGGAGCAGCCTGTATCTCAGCACAGGAATAAGGTAGGGAAGAATTCTAAGGCTCATTTTGACTGCCTCCAGAAGTTAGATCAGATGGCAAATTGGATTTGGTGCTAGGTCTTTCCCTTTAGGTTTTACCCCAACAATGTTTTCATTAGTTTCGCTCACTCTCGAAATCAAGCATTTTACAGCAGGTTGGAGCAGCCTGTATCTCAGCACAGGAATAAGGTAGGGAAGAATTCTAAGGCTCATTTTGACTGCCTCCAGAAGTTAGATCAGATGGCAAATTGGATTTGGTGCTAGGTCTTTCCCTTTAGGTTTTACCCCAACAATGTTTTCATTAGTTTCGCTCACTCTCGAAATCAAGCATTTTACAGCAGGTTGGAGCAGCCTGTATCTCAGCACAGGAATAAGGTAGGGAAGAATTCTAAGGCTCATTTTGACTGCCTCCAGAAGTTAGATCAGATGGCAAATTGGATTTGGTGCTAGGTCTTTCCCTTTAGGTTTTACCCCAACAATGTTTTCATTAGTTTCGCTCACTCTCGAAATCAAGCATTTTACAGCAGGTTGGAGCAGCCTGTATCTCAGCACAGGAATAAGGTAGGGAAGAATTCTAAGGCTCATTTTGACTGCCTCCAGAAGTTAGATCAGATGGCAAATTGGATTTGGTGCTAGGTCTTTCCCTTTAGGTTTTACCCCAACAATGTTTTCGTTAGTTTCGCTCACTCTCGAAATCAAGCATTTTACAGCAGGTTGGAGCAGCCTGTATCTCAGCACAGGAATAAGGTAGGGAAGAATTCTAAGGCTCATTTTGACTGCCTCCAGAAGTTAGATCAGATGGCAAATTGGATTTGGTGCTAGGTCTTTCCCTTTAGGTTTTACCCCAACAATGTTTTCATTAGTTTCGCTCACTCTCGAAATCAAGCATTTTACAGCAGGTTGGAGCAGCCTGTATCTCAGCACAGGAATAAGGTAGGGAAGAATTCTAAGGCTCATTTTGACTGCCTCCAGAAGTTAGATCAGATGGCAAATTGGATTTGGTGCTAGGTCTTTCCCTTTAGGTTTTACCCCAACAATGTTTTCGTTAGTTTCGCTCACTCTCGAAATCAAGCATTTTACAGCAGGTTGGAGCAGCCTGTATCTCAGCACAGGAATAAGGTAGGGAAGAATTCTAAGGATCATTTTGACTGCCTCCAGAAGTTAGATCAGATGGCAAATTGGATTTGGTGCTAGGTCTTTCCCTTTAGGTTTTACCCCAACAATGTTTTCGTTAGTTTCGCTCACTCTCGAAATCAAGCATTTTACAGCAGGTTGGAGCAGCCTGTATCTCAGCACAGGAATAAGGTAGGGAAGAATTCTAAGGCTCATTTTGACTGCCTCCAGAAGTTAGATCAGATGGCAAATTGGATTTGGTGCTAGGTCTTTCCCTTTAGGTTTTACCCCAACAATGTTTTCATTAGTTTCGCTCACTCTCGAAATCAAGCATTTTACAGCAGGTTGGAGCAGCCTGTATCTCAGCACAGGAATAAGGTAGGGAAGAATTCTAAGGATCATTTTGACTGCCTCCAGAAGTTAGATCAGATGGCAAATTGGATTTGGTGCTAGGTCTTTCCCTTTAGGTTTTACCCCAACAATGTTTTCATTAGTTTCGCTCACTCTCGAAATCAAGCATTTTACAGCAGGTTGGAGCAGCCTGTATCTCAGCACAGGAAAAAGGTAGGGAAGAATTCTAAGGCTCATTTTGACTGCCTCCAGAAGTTAGATCAGATGGCAAATTGGATTTGGTGCTAGGTCTTTCCCTTTAGGTTTTACCCCAACAATGTTTTCATTAGTTTCGCTCACTCTCGAAATCAAGCATTTTACAGCAGGTTGGAGCAGCCTGTATCTCAGCACAGGAATAAGGTAGGGAAGAATTCTAAGGCTCATTTTGACTGCCTCCAGAAGTTAGATCAGATGGCAAATTGGATTTGGTGCTAGGTCTTTCCCTTTAGGTTTTACCCCAACAATGTTTTCATTAGTTTCGCTCACTCTCGAAATCAAGCATTTTACAGCAGGTTGGAGCAGCCTGTATCTCAGCACAGGAATAAGGTAGGGAAGAATTCTAAGGCTCATTTTGACTGCCTCCAGAAGTTAGATCAGATGGCAAATTGGATTTGGTGCTAGGTCTTTCCCTTTAGGTTTTACCCCAACAATGTTTTCATTAGTTTCGCTCACTCTCGAAATCAAGCATTTTACAGCAGGTTGGAGCAGCCTGTATCTCAGCACAGGAATAAGGTAGGGAAGAATTCTAAGGCTCATTTTGACTGCCTCCAGAAGTTAGATCAGATGGCAAATTGGATTTGGTGCTAGGTCTTTCCCTTTAGGTTTTACCCCAACAATGTTTTCGTTAGTTTCGCTCACTCTCGAAATCAAGCATTTTACAGCAGGTTGGAGCAGCCTGTATCTCAGCACAGGAATAAGGTAGGGAAGAATTCTAAGGATCATTTTGACTGCCTCCAGAAGTTAGATCAGATGGCAAATTGGATTTGGTGCTAGGTCTTTCCCTTTAGGTTTTACCCCAACAATGTTTTCGTTAGTTTCGCTCACTCTCGAAATCAAGCATTTTACAGCAGGTTGGAGCAGCCTGTATCTCAGCACAGGAATAAGGTAGGGAAGAATTCTAAGGCTCATTTTGACTGCCTCCAGAAGTTAGATCAGATGGCAAATTGGATTTGGTGCTAGGTCTTTCCCTTTAGGTTTTACCCCAACAATGTTTTCATTAGTTTCGCTCACTCTCGAAATCAAGCATTTTACAGCAGGTTGGAGCAGCCTGTATCTCAGCACAGGAATAAGGTAGGGAAGAATTCTAAGGATCATTTTGACTGCCTCCAGAAGTTAGATCAGATGGCAAATTGGATTTGGTGCTAGGTCTTTCCCTTTAGGTTTTACCCCAACAATGTTTTCATTAGTTTCGCTCACTCTCGAAATCAAGCATTTTACAGCAGGTTGGAGCAGCCTGTATCTCAGCACAGGAATAAGGTAGGGAAGAATTCTAAGGCTCATTTTGACTGCCTCCAGAAGTTAGATCAGATGGCAAATTGGATTTGGTGCTAGGTCTTTCCCTTTAGGTTTTACCCCAACAATGTTTTCATTAGTTTCGCTCACTCTCGAAATCAAGCATTTTACAGCAGGTTGGAGCAGCCTGTATCTCAGCACAGGAATAAGGTAGGGAAGAATTCTAAGGCTCATTTTGACTGCCTCCAGAAGTTAGATCAGATGGCAAATTGGATTTGGTGCTAGGTCTTTCCCTTTAGGTTTTACCCCAACAATGTTTTCATTAGTTTCGCTCACTCTCGAAATCAAGCATTTTACAGCAGGTTGGAGCAGCCTGTATCTCAGCACAGGAATAAGGTAGGGAAGAATTCTAAGGCTCATTTTGACTGCCTCCAGAAGTTAGATCAGATGGCAAATTGGATTTGGTGCTAGGTCTTTCCCTTTAGGTTTTACCCCAACAATGTTTTCATTAGTTTCGCTCACTCTCGAAATCAAGCATTTTACAGCAGGTTGGAGCAGCCTGTATCTCAGCACAGGAATAAGGTAGGGAAGAATTCTAAGGCTCATTTTGACTGCCTCCAGAAGTTAGATCAGATGGCAAATTGGATTTGGTGCTAGGTCTTTCCCTTTAGGTTTTACCCCAACAATGTTTTCATTAGTTTCGCTCACTCTCGAAATCAAGCATTTTACAGCAGGTTGGAGCAGCCTGTATCTCAGCAGAGGAATAAGGTAGGGAAGAATTCTAAGGCTCATTTTGACTGCCTCCAGAAGTTAGATCAGATGGCAAATTGGATTTGGTGCTAGGTCTTTCCCTTTAGGTTTTACCCCAACAATGTTTTCATTAGTTTCGCTCACTCTCGAAATCAAGCATTTTACAGCAGGTTGGAGCAGCCTGTATCTCAGCACAGGAATAAGGTAGGGAAGAATTCTAAGGATCATTTTGACTGCCTCCAGAAGTTAGATCAGATGGCAAATTGGATTTGGTGCTAGGTCTTTCCCTTTAGGTTTTACCCCAACAATGTTTTCATTAGTTTCGCTCACTCTCGAAATCAAGCATTTTACAGCAGGTTGGAGCAGCCTGTATCTCAGCACAGGAATAAGGTAGGGAAGAATTCTAAGGCTCATTTTGACTGCCTCCAGAAGTTAGATCAGATGGCAAATTGGATTTGGTGCTAGGTCTTTCCCTTTAGGTTTTACCCCAACAATGTTTTCATTAGTTTCGCTCACTCTCGAAATCAAGCATTTTACAGCAGGTTGGAGCAGCCTGTATCTCAGCACAGGAATAAGGTAGGGAAGAATTCTAAGGCTCATTTTGACTGCCTCCAGAAGTTAGATCAGATGGCAAATTGGATTTGGTGCTAGGTCTTTCCCTTTAGGTTTTACCCCAACAATGTTTTCATTAGTTTCGCTCACTCTCGAAATCAAGCATTTTACAGCAGGTTGGAGCAGCCTGTATCTCAGCACAGGAATAAGGTAGGGAAGAATTCTAAGGATCATTTTGACTGCCTCCAGAAGTTAGATCAGATGGCAAATTGGATTTGGTGCTAGGTCTTTCCCTTTAGGTTTTACCCCAACAATGTTTTCATTAGTTTCGCTCACTCTCGAAATCAAGCATTTTACAGCAGGTTGGAGCAGCCTGTATCTCAGCACAGGAATAAGGTAGGGAAGAATTCTAAGGCTCATTTTGACTGCCTCCAGAAGTTAGATCAGATGGCAAATTGGATTTGGTGCTAGGTCTTTCCCTTTAGGTTTTACCCCAACAATGTTTTCATTAGTTTCGCTCACTCTCGAAATCAAGCATTTTACAGCAGGTTGGAGCAGCCTGTATCTCAGCACAGGAATAAGGTAGGGAAGAATTCTAAGGCTCATTTTGACTGCCTCCAGAAGTTAGATCAGATGGCAAATTGGATTTGGTGCTAGGTCTTTCCCTTTAGGTTTTACCCCAACAATGTTTTCATTAGTTTCGCTCACTCTCGAAATCAAGCATTTTACAGCAGGTTGGAGCAGCCTGTATCTCAGCACAGGAATAAGGTAGGGAAGAATTCTAAGGCTCATTTTGACTGCCTCCAGAAGTTAGATCAGATGGCAAATTGGATTTGGTGCTAGGTCTTTCCCTTTAGGTTTTACCCCAACAATGTTTTCATTAGTTTCGCTCACTCTCGAAATCAAGCATTTTACAGCAGGTTGGAGAGCAGCCTGTATCTCAGCACAGGAATAAGGTAGGGAAGAATTCTAAGGCTCATTTTGACTGCCTCCAGAAGTTAGATCAGATGGCAAATTGGATTTGGTGCTAGGTCTTTCCCTTTAGGTTTTACCCCAACAATGTTTTCATTAGTTTCGCTCACTCTCGAAATCAAGCATTTTACAGCAGGTTGGAGCAGCCTGTATCTCAGCACAGGAATAAGGTAGGGAAGAATTCTAAGGCTCATTTTGACTGCCTCCAGAAGTTAGATCAGATGGCAAATTGGATTTGGTGCTAGGTCTTTCCCTTTAGGTTTTACCCCAACAATGTTTTCATTAGTTTCGCTCACTCTCGAAATCAAGCATTTTACAGCAGGTTGGAGCAGCCTGTATCTCAGCAGAGGAATAAGGTAGGGAAGAATTCTAAGGCTCATTTTGACTGCCTCCAGAAGTTAGATCAGATGGCAAATTGGATTTGGTGCTAGGTCTTTCCCTTTAGGTTTTACCCCAACAATGTTTTCATTAGTTTCGCTCACTCTCGAAATCAAGCATTTTACAGCAGGTTGGAGCAGCCTGTATCTCAGCACAGGAATAAGGTAGGGAAGAATTCTAAGGATCATTTTGACTGCCTCCAGAAGTTAGATCAGAGGCAAATTGGATTTGGTGCTAGGTCTTTCCCTTTAGGTTTTACCCCAACAATGTTTTCATTAGTTTCGCTCACTCTCGAAATCAAGCATTTTACAGCAGGTTGGAGCAGCCTGTATCTCAGCACAGGAATAAGGTAGGGAAGAATTCTAAGGCTCATTTTGACTGCCTCCAGAAGTTAGATCAGATGGCAAATTGGATTTGGTGCTAGGTCTTTCCCTTTAGGTTTTACCCCAACAATGTTTTCATTAGTTTCGCTCACTCTCGAAATCAAGCATTTTACAGCAGGTTGGAGCAGCCTGTATCTCAGCACAGGAATAAGGTAGGGAAGGAATTCTAAGGCTCATTTTGACTGCCTCCAGAAGTTAGATCAGATGGCAAATTGGATTTGGTGCTAGGTCTTTCCCTTTAGGTTTTACCCCAACAATGTTTTCATTAGTTTCGCTCACTCTCGAAATCAAGCATTTTACAGCAGGTTGGAGCAGCCTGTATCTCAGCACAGGAATAAGGTAGGGAAGAATTCTAAGGATCATTTTGACTGCCTCCAGAAGTTAGATCAGATGGCAAATTGGATTTGGTGCTAGGTCTTTCCCTTTAGGTTTTACCCCAACAATGTTTTCATTAGTTTCGCTCACTCTCGAAATCAAGCATTTTACAGCAGGTTGGAGCAGCCTGTATCTCAGCACAGGAATAAGGTAGGGAAGAATTCTAAGGCTCATTTTGACTGCCTCCAGAAGTTAGATCAGATGGCAAATTGGATTTGGTGCTAGGTCTTTCCCTTTAGGTTTTACCCCAACAATGTTTTCATTAGTTTCGCTCACTCTCGAAATCAAGCATTTTACAGCAGGTTGGAGCAGCCTGTATCTCAGCACAGGAATAAGGTAGGGAAGAATTCTAAGGCTCATTTTGACTGCCTCCAGAAGTTAGATCAGATGGCAAATTGGATTTGGTGCTAGGTCTTTCCCTTTAGGTTTTACCCCAACAATGTTTTCATTAGTTTCGCTCACTCTCGAAATCAAGCATTTTACAGCAGGTTGGAGCAGCCTGTATCTCAGCACAGGAATAAGGTAGGGAAGAATTCTAAGGCTCATTTTGACTGCCTCCAGAAGTTAGATCAGATGGCAAATTGGATTTGGTGCTAGGTCTTTCCCTTTAGGTTTTACCCCAACAATGTTTTCATTAGTTTCGCTCACTCTCGAAATCAAGCATTTTACAGCAGGTTGGAGCAGCCTGTATCTCAGCACAGGAATAAGGTAGGGAAGAATTCTAAGGATCATTTTGACTGCCTCCAGAAGTTAGATCAGATGGCAAATTGGATTTGGTGCTAGGTCTTTCCCTTTAGGTTTTACCCCAACAATGTTTTCATTAGTTTCGCTCACTCTCGAAATCAAGCATTTTACAGCAGGTTGGAGCAGCCTGTATCTCAGCACAGGAATAAGGTAGGGAAGAATTCTAAGGATCATTTTGACTGCCTCCAGAAGTTAGATCAGATGGCAAATTGGATTTGGTGCTAGGTCTTTCCCTTTAGGTTTTACCCCAACAATGTTTTCATTAGTTTCGCTCACTCTCGAAATCAAGCATTTTACAGCAGGTTGGAGCAGCCTGTATCTCAGCACAGGAATAAGGTAGGGAAGAATTCTAAGGCTCATTTTGACTGCCTCCAGAAGTTAGATCAGATGGCAAATTGGATTTGGTGCTAGGTCTTTCCCTTTAGGTTTTACCCCAACAATGTTTTCATTAGTTTCGCTCACTCTCGAAATCAAGCATTTTACAGCAGGTTGGAGCAGCCTGTATCTCAGCACAGGAATAAGGTAGGGAAGAATTCTAAGGCTCATTTTGACTGCCTCCAGAAGTTAGATCAGATGGCAAATTGGATTTGGTGCTAGGTCTTTCCCTTTAGGTTTTACCCCAACAATGTTTTCATTAGTTTCGCTCACTCTCGAAATCAAGCATTTTACAGCAGGTTGGAGCAGCCTGTATCTCAGCACAGGAATAAGGTAGGGAAGAATTCTAAGGCTCATTTTGACTGCCTCCAGAAGTTAGATCAGATGGCAAATTGGATTTGGTGCTAGGTCTTTCCCTTTAGGTTTTACCCCAACAATGTTTTCATTAGTTTCGCTCACTCTCGAAATCAAGCATTTTACAGCAGGTTGGAGCAGCCTGTATCTCAGCACAGGAATAAGGTAGGGAAGAATTCTAAGGCTCATTTTGACTGCCTCCAGAAGTTAGATCAGATGGCAAATTGGATTTGGTGCTAGGTCTTTCCCTTTAGGTTTTACCCCAACAATGTTTTCATTAGTTTCGCTCACTCTCGAAATCAAGCATTTTACAGCAGGTTGGAGCAGCCTGTATCTCAGCACAGGAATAAGGTAGGGAAGAATTCTAAGGCTCATTTTGACTGCCTCCAGAAGTTAGATCAGATGGCAAATTGGATTTGGTGCTAGGTCTTTCCCTTTAGGTTTTACCCCAACAATGTTTTCATTAGTTTCGCTCACTCTCGAAATCAAGCATTTTACAGCAGGTTGGAGCAGCCTGTATCTCAGCACAGGAATAAGGTAGGGAAGAATTCTAAGGCTCATTTTGACTGCCTCCAGAAGTTAGATCAGATGGCAAATTGGATTTGGTGCTAGGTCTTTCCCTTTAGGTTTTACCCCAACAATGTTTTCATTAGTTTCGCTCACTCTCGAAATCAAGCATTTTACAGCAGGTTGGAGCAGCCTGTATCTCAGCACAGGAATAAGGTAGGGAAGAATTCAAATGCTCATTTTGACTGCCTCCAGAAGTTAAATCAGATGGCAAATTGGATTTGGTGCTAGGTCTTTCCCTTTAGGTTTTACCCCAACAATGTTTTCATTAGTTTCGCTCACTCTCGAAATCAAGCATTTTACAGCAGGTTGGAGCAGCCTGTATCTCAGCACAGGAATAAGGTAGGGAAGAATTCTAAGGATCATTTTGACTGCCTCCAGAAGTTAGATCAGATGGCAAATTGGATTTGGTGCTAGGTCTTTCCCTTTAGGTTTTACCCCAGCAATGTTTTCATTAGTTTCGCTCACTCTCGAAATCAAGCATTTTACAGCAGGTTGGAGCAGCCTGTATCTCAGCACAGGAATAAGGTAGGGAAGAATTCTAAGGATCATTTTGACTGCCTCCAGAAGTTAGATCAGATGGCAAATTGGATTTGGTGCTAGGTCTTTCCCTTTAGGTTTTACCCCAACAATGTTTTCATTAGTTTCGCTCACTCTCGAAATCAAGCATTTTACAGCAGGTTGGAGCAGCCTGTATCTCAGCACAGGAATAAGGTAGGGAAGAATTCTAAGGCTCATTTTGACTGCCTCCAGAAGTTAGATCAGATGGCAAATTGGATTTGGTGCTAGGTCTTTCCCTTTAGGTTTTACCCCAACAATGTTTTCATTAGTTTCGCTCACTCTCGAAATCAAGCATTTTACAGCAGGTTGGAGCAGCCTGTATCTCAGCACAGGAATAAGGTAGGGAAGAATTCTAAGGCTCATTTTGACTGCCTCCAGAAGTTAGATCAGATGGCAAATTGGATTTGGTGCTAGGTCTTTCCCTTTAGGTTTTACCCCAACAATGTTTTCATTAGTTTCGCTCACTCTCGAAATCAAGCATTTTACAGCAGGTTGGAGCAGCCTGTATCTCAGCACAGGAATAAGGTAGGGAAGAATTCTAAGGATCATTTTGACTGCCTCCAGAAGTTAGATCAGATGGCAAATTGGATTTGGTGCTAGGTCTTTCCCTTTAGGTTTTACCCCAACAATGTTTTCATTAGTTTCGCTCACTCTCGAAATCAAGCATTTTACAGCAGGTTGGAGCAGCCTGTATCTCAGCACAGGAATAAGGTAGGGAAGAATTCTAAGGCTCATTTTGACTGCCTCCAGAAGTTAGATCAGATGGCAAATTGGATTTGGTGCTAGGTCTTTCCCTTTAGGTTTTACCCCAACAATGTTTTCATTAGTTTCGCTCACTCTCGAAATCAAGCATTTTACAGCAGGTTGGAGCAGCCTGTATCTCAGCACAGGAATAAGGTAGGGAAGAATTCTAAGGATCATTTTGACTGCCTCCAGAAGTTAGATCAGATGGCAAATTGGATTTGGTGCTAGGTCTTTCCCTTTAGGTTTTACCCCAACAATGTTTTCATTAGTTTCGCTCACTCTCGAAATCAAGCATTTTACAGCAGGTTGGAGCAGCCTGTATCTCAGCACAGGAATAAGGTAGGGAAGAATTCTAAGGCTCATTTTGACTGCCTCCAGAAGTTAGATCAGATGGCAAATTGGATTTGGTGCTAGGTCTTTCCCTTTAGGTTTTACCCCAACAATGTTTTCATTAGTTTCGCTCACTCTCGAAATCAAGCATTTTACAGCAGGTTGGAGCAGCCTGTATCTCAGCACAGGAATAAGGTAGGGAAGAATTCTAAGGCTCATTTTGACTGCCTCCAGAAGTTAGATCAGATGGCAAATTGGATTTGGTGCTAGGTCTTTCCCTTTAGGTTTTACCCCAACAATGTTTTCATTAGTTTCGCTCACTCTCGAAATCAAGCATTTTACAGCAGGTTGGAGCAGCCTGTATCTCAGCACAGGAATAAGGTAGGGAAGAATTCTAAGGCTCATTTTGACTGCCTCCAGAAGTTAGATCAGATGGCAAATTGGATTTGGTGCTAGGTCTTTCCCTTTAGGTTTTACCCCAACAATGTTTTCATTAGTTTCGCTCACTCTCGAAATCAAGCATTTTACAGCAGGTTGGAGCAGCCTGTATCTCAGCACAGGAATAAGGTAGGGAAGAATTCTAAGGATCATTTTGACTGCCTCCAGAAGTTAGATCAGATGGCAAATTGGATTTGGTGCTAGGTCTTTCCCTTTAGGTTTTACCCCAACAATGTTTTCATTAGTTTCGCTCACTCTCGAAATCAAGCATTTTACAGCAGGTTGGAGCAGCCTGTATCTCAGCACAGGAATAAGGTAGGGAAGAATTCTAAGGATCATTTTGACTGCCTCCAGAAGTTAGATCAGATGGCAAATTGGATTTGGTGCTAGGTCTTTCCCTTTAGGTTTTTACCCCAACAATGTTTTCATTAGTTTCGCTCACTCTCGAAATCAAGCATTTTACAGCAGGTTGGAGCAGCCTGTATCTCAGCACAGGAATAAGGTAGGGAAGAATTCTAAGGCTCATTTTGACTGCCTCCAGAAGTTAGATCAGATGGCAAATTGGATTTGGTGCTAGGTCTTTCCCTTTAGGTTTTACCCCAACAATGTTTTCATTAGTTTCGCTCACTCTCGAAATCAAGCATTTTACAGCAGGTTGGAGCAGCCTGTATCTCAGCACAGGAATAAGGTAGGGAAGAATTCTAAGGCTCATTTTGACTGCCTCCAGAAGTTAGATCAGATGGCAAATTGGATTTGGTGCTAGGTCTTTCCCTTTAGGTTTTACCCCAACAATGTTTTCATTAGTTTCGCTCACTCTCGAAATCAAGCATTTTACAGCAGGTTGGAGCAGCCTGTATCTCAGCACAGGAATAAGGTAGGGAAGAATTCTAAGGCTCATTTTGACTGCCTCCAGAAGTTAGATCAGATGGCAAATTGGATTTGGTGCTAGGTCTTTCCCTTTAGGTTTTACCCCAACAATGTTTTCATTAGTTTCGCTCACTCTCGAAATCAAGCATTTTACAGCAGGTTGGAGCAGCCTGTATCTCAGCACAGGAATAAGGTAGGGAAGAATTCTAAGGCTCATTTTGACTGCCTCCAGAAGTTAGATCAGATGGCAAATTGGATTTGGTGCTAGGTCTTTCCCTTTAGGTTTTACCCCAACAATGTTTTCATTAGTTTCGCTCACTCTCGAAATCAAGCATTTTACAGCAGGTTGGAGCAGCCTGTATCTCAGCACAGGAATAAGGTAGGGAAGAATTCTAAGGCTCATTTTGACTGCCTCCAGAAGTTAGATCAGATGGCAAATTGGATTTGGTGCTAGGTCTTTCCCTTTAGGTTTTACCCCAACAATGTTTTCATTAGTTTCGCTCACTCTCGAAATCAAGCATTTTACAGCAGGTTGGAGCAGCCTGTATCTCAGCACAGGAATAAGGTAGGGAAGAATTCTAAGGCTCATTTTGACTGCCTCCAGAAGTTAGATCAGATGGCAAATTGGATTTGGTGCTAGGTCTTTCCCTTTAGGTTTTACCCCAACAATGTTTTCATTAGTTTCGCTCACTCTCGAAATCAAGCATTTTACAGCAGGTTGGAGCAGCCTGTATCTCAGCACAGGAATAAGGTAGGGAAGAATTCAAATGCTCATTTTGACTGCCTCCAGAAGTTAAATCAGATGGCAAATTGGATTTGGTGCTAGGTCTTTCCCTTTAGGTTTTACCCCAACAATGTTTTCATTAGTTTCGCTCACTCTCGAAATCAAGCATTTTACAGCAGGTTGGAGCAGCCTGTATCTCAGCACAGGAATAAGGTAGGGAAGAATTCTAAGGATCATTTTGACTGCCTCCAGAAGTTAGATCAGATGGCAAATTGGATTTGGTGCTAGGTCTTTCCCTTTAGGTTTTACCCCAGCAATGTTTTCATTAGTTTCGCTCACTCTCGAAATCAAGCATTTTACAGCAGGTTGGAGCAGCCTGTATCTCAGCACAGGAATAAGGTAGGGAAGAATTCTAAGGATCATTTTGACTGCCTCCAGAAGTTAGATCAGATGGCAAATTGGATTTGGTGCTAGGTCTTTCCCTTTAGGTTTTACCCCAACAATGTTTTCATTAGTTTCGCTCACTCTCGAAATCAAGCATTTTACAGCAGGTTGGAGCAGCCTGTATCTCAGCACAGGAATAAGGTAGGGAAGAATTCTAAGGCTCATTTTGACTGCCTCCAGAAGTTAGATCAGATGGCAAATTGGATTTGGTGCTAGGTCTTTCCCTTTAGGTTTTACCCCAACAATGTTTTCATTAGTTTCGCTCACTCTCGAAATCAAGCATTTTACAGCAGGTTGGAGCAGCCTGTATCTCAGCACAGGAATAAGGTAGGGAAGAATTCTAAGGCTCATTTTGACTGCCTCCAGAAGTTAGATCAGATGGCAAATTGGATTTGGTGCTAGGTCTTTCCCTTTAGGTTTTACCCCAACAATGTTTTCATTAGTTTCGCTCACTCTCGAAATCAAGCATTTTACAGCAGGTTGGAGCAGCCTGTATCTCAGCACAGGAATAAGGTAGGGAAGAATTCAAATGCTCATTTTGACTGCCTCCAGAAGTTAGATCAGATGGCAAATTGGATTTGGTGCTAGGTCTTTCCCTTTAGGTTTTACCCCAACAATGTTTTCATTAGTTTCGCTCACTCTCGAAATCAAGCATTTTACAGCAGGTTGGAGCAGCCTGTATCTCAGCACAGGAATAAGGTAGGGAAGAATTCAAATGCTCATTTTGACTGCCTCCAGAAGTTAGATCAGATGGCAAATTGGATTTGGTGCTAGGTCTTTCCCTTTAGGTTTTACCCCAACAATGTTTTCATTAGTTTCGCTCACTCTCGAAATCAAGCATTTTACAGCAGGTTGGAGCAGCCTGTATCTCAGCACAGGAATAAGGTAGGGAAGAATTCAAATGCTCATTTTGACTGCCTCCAGAAGTTAGATCAGATGGCAAATTGGATTTGGTGCTAGGTCTTTCCCTTTAGGTTTTACCCCAACAATGTTTTCATTAGTTTCGCTCACTCTCGAAATCAAGCATTTTACAGCAGGTTGGAGCAGCCTGTATCTCAGCACAGGAATAAGGTAGGGAAGAATTCAAATGCTCATTTTGACTGCCTCCAGAAGTTAGATCAGATGGCAAATTGGATTTGGTGCTAGGTCTTTCCCTTTAGGTTTTACCCCAACAATGTTTTCATTAGTTTCGCTCACTCTCGAAATCAAGCATTTTACAGCAGGTTGGAGCAGCCTGTATCTCAGCACAGGAATAAGGTAGGGAAGAATTCAAATGCTCATTTTGACTGCCTCCAGAAGTTAGATCAGATGGCAAATTGGATTTGGTGCTAGGTCTTTCCCTTTAGGTTTTACCCCAACAATGTTTTCATTAGTTTCGCTCACTCTCGAAATCAAGCATTTTACAGCAGGTTGGAGCAGCCTGTATCTCAGCACAGGAATAAGGTAGGGAAGAATTCAAATGCTCATTTTGACTGCCTCCAGAAGTTAGATCAGATGGCAAATTGGATTTGGTGCTAGGTCTTTCCCTTTAGGTTTTACCCCAACAATGTTTTCATTAGTTTCGCTCACTCTCGAAATCAAGCATTTTACAGCAGGTTGGAGCAGCCTGTATCTCAGCACAGGAATAAGGTAGGGAAGAATTCAAATGCTCATTTTGACTGCCTCCAGAAGTTAGATCAGATGGCAAATTGGATTTGGTGCTAGGTCTTTCCCTTTAGGTTTTACCCCAACAATGTTTTCATTAGTTTCGCTCACTCTCGAAATCAAGCATTTTACAGCAGGTTGGAGCAGCCTGTATCTCAGCACAGGAATAAGGTAGGGAAGAATTCAAATGCTCATTTTGACTGCCTCCAGAAGTTAGATCAGATGGCAAATTGGATTTGGTGCTAGGTCTTTCCCTTTAGGTTTTACCCCAACAATGTTTTCATTAGTTTCGCTCACTCTCGAAATCAAGCATTTTACAGCAGGTTGGAGCAGCCTGTATCTCAGCACAGGAATAAGGTAGGGAAGAATTCAAATGCTCATTTTGACTGCCTCCAGAAGTTAGATCAGATGGCAAATTGGATTTGGTGCTAGGTCTTTCCCTTTAGGTTTTACCCCAACAATGTTTTCATTAGTTTCGCTCACTCTCGAAATCAAGCATTTTACAGCAGGTTGGAGCAGCCTGTATCTCAGCACAGGAATAAGGTAGGGAAGAATTCTAAGGATCATTTTGACTGCCTCCAGAAGTTAGATCAGATGGCAAATTGGATTTGGTGCTAGGTCTTTCCCTTTAGGTTTTACCCCAACAATGTTTTCATTAGTTTCGCTCACTCTCGAAATCAAGCATTTTACAGCAGGTTGGAGCAGCCTGTATCTCAGCACAGGAATAAGGTAGGGAAGAATTCAAATGCTCATTTTGACTGCCTCCAGAAGTTAGATCAGATGGCAAATTGGATTTGGTGCTAGGTCTTTCCCTTTAGGTTTTACCCCAACAATGTTTTCATTAGTTTCGCTCACTCTCGAAATCAAGCATTTTACAGCAGGTTGGAGCAGCCTGTATCTCAGCACAGGAATAAGGTAGGGAAGAATTCAAATGCTCATTTTGACTGCCTCCAGAAGTTAGATCAGATGGCAAATTGGATTTGGTGCTAGGTCTTTCCCTTTAGGTTTTACCCCAACAATGTTTTCATTAGTTTCGCTCACTCTCGAAATCAAGCATTTTACAGCAGGTTGGAGCAGCCTGTATCTCAGCACAGGAATAAGGTAGGGAAGAATTCAAATGCTCATTTTGACTGCCTCCAGAAGTTAGATCAGATGGCAAATTGGATTTGGTGCTAGGTCTTTCCCTTTAGGTTTTACCCCAACAATGTTTTCATTAGTTTCGCTCACTCTCGAAATCAAGCATTTTACAGCAGGTTGGAGCAGCCTGTATCTCAGCACAGGAATAAGGTAGGGAAGAATTCTAAGGCTCATTTTGACTGCCTCCAGAAGTTAGATCAGATGGCAAATTGGATTTGGTGCTAGGTCTTTCCCTTTAGGTTTTACCCCAACAATGTTTTCATTAGTTTCGCTCACTCTCGAAATCAAGCATTTTACAGCAGGTTGGAGCAGCCTGTATCTCAGCACAGGAATAAGGTAGGGAAGAATTCTAAGGATCATTTTGACTGCCTCCAGAAGTTAGATCAGATGGCAAATTGGATTTGGTGCTAGGTCTTTCCCTTTAGGTTTTACCCCAACAATGTTTTCATTAGTTTCGCTCACTCTCGAAATCAAGCATTTTACAGCAGGTTGGAGCAGCCTGTATCTCAGCACAGGAATAAGGTAGGGAAGAATTCAAATGCTCATTTTGACTGCCTCCAGAAGTTAGATCAGATGGCAAATATTTGGTGCTAGGTCTTTCCCTTTAGGTTTTACCCCAACAATGTTTTCATTAGTTTCGCTCACTCTCGAAATCAAGCATTTTACAGCAGGTTGGAGCAGCCTGTATCTCAGCACAGGAATAAGGTAGGGAAGAATTCAAATGCTCATTTTGACTGCCTCCAGAAGTTAGATCAGATGGCAAATTGGATTTGGTGCTAGGGTCTTTCCCTTTAGGTTTTACCCCAACAATGTTTTCATTAGTTTCGCTCACTCTCGAAATCAAGCATTTTACAGCAGGGTTGGAGCAGCCTGTATCTCAGCACAGGAATAAGGTAGGGAAGAATTCTAAGGCTCATTTTGACTGCCTCCAGAAGTTAGATCAGATGGCAAATTGGATTTGGTGCTAGGTCTTTCCCTTTAGGTTTTACCCCAACAATGTTTTCATTAGTTTCGCTCACTCTCGAAATCAAGCATTTTACAGCAGGTTGGAGCAGCCTGTATCTCAGCACAGGAATAAGGTAGGGAAGAATTCAAAGGCTCATTTTGACTGCCTCCAGAAGTTAGATCAGATGGCAAATTGGATTTGGTGCTAGGTCTTTCCCTTTAGGTTTTACCCCAACAATGTTTTCATTAGTTTCGCTCACTCTCGAAATCAAGCATTTTACAGCAGGTTGGAGCAGCCTGTATCTCAGCACAGGAATAAGGTAGGGAAGAATTCAAATGCTCATTTTGACTGCCTCCAGAAGTTAGATCAGATGGCAAATTGGATTTGGTGCTAGGTCTTTCCCTTTAGGTTTTACCCCAACAATGTTTTCATTAGTTTCGCTCACTCTCGAAATCAAGCATTTTACAGCAGGTTGGAGCAGCCTGTATCTCAGCACAGGAATAAGGTAGGGAAGAATTCAAATGCTCATTTTGACTGCCTCCAGAAGTTAGATCAGATGGCAAATTGGATTTGGTGCTAGGTCTTTCCCTTTAGGTTTTTACCCCAACAATGTTTTCATTAGTTTCGCTCACTCTCGAAATCAAGCATTTTACAGCAGGTTGGAGCAGCCTGTATCTCAGCACAGGAATAAGGTAGGGAAGAATTCAAATGCTCATTTTGACTGCCTCCAGAAGTTAGATCAGATGGCAAATTGGATTTGGTGCTAGGTCTTTCCCTTTAGGTTTTACCCCAACAATGTTTTCATTAGTTTCGCTCACTCTCGAAATCAAGCATTTTACAGCAGGTTGGAGCAGCCTGTATCTCAGCACAGGAATAAGGTAGGGAAGAATTCTAAGGATCATTTTGACTGCCTCCCGAAGTTAGATCAGATGGCAAATTGGATTTGGTGCTAGGTCTTTCCCTTTAGGTTTTACCCCAACAATGTTTTCATTAGTTTCGCTCACTCTCGAAATCAAGCATTTTACAGCAGGTTGGAGCAGCCTGTATCTCAGCACAGGAATAAGGTAGGGAAGAATTCAAATGCTCATTTTGACTGCCTCCAGAAGTTAGATCAGATGGCAAATTGGATTTGGTGCTAGGTCTTTCCCTTTAGGTTTTACCCCAACAATGTTTTCATTAGTTTCGCTCACTCTCGAAATCAAGCATTTTACAGCAGGTTGGAGCAGCCTGTATCTCAGCACAGGAATAAGGTAGGGAAGAATTCAAATGCTCATTTTGACTGCCTCCAGAAGTTAGATCAGATGGCAAATTGGATTTGGTGCTAGGTCTTTCCCTTTAGGTTTTACCCCAACAATGTTTTCATTAGTTTCGCTCACTCTCGAAATCAAGCATTTTACAGCAGGTTGGAGCAGCCTGTATCTCAGCACAGGAATAAGGTAGGGAAGAATTCTAAGGATCATTTTGACTGCCTCCCGAAGTTAGATCAGATGGCAAATTGGATTTGGTGCTAGGTCTTTCCCTTTAGGTTTTACCCCAACAATGTTTTCATTAGTTTCGCTCACTCTCGAAATCAAGCATTTTACAGCAGGTTGGAGCAGCCTGTATCTCAGCACAGGAATAAGGTAGGGAAGAATTCAAATGCTCATTTTGACTGCCTCCAGAAGTTAGATCAGATGGCAAATTGGATTTGGTGCTAGGTCTTTCCCTTTAGGTTTTACCCCAACAATGTTTTCATTAGTTTCGCTCACTCTCGAAATCAAGCATTTTACAGCAGGTTGGAGCAGCCTGTATCTCAGCACAGGAATAAGGTAGGGAAGAATTCAAATGCTCATTTTGACTGCCTCCAGAAGTTAGATCAGATGGCAAATTGGATTTGGTGCTAGGTCTTTCCCTTTAGGTTTTACCCCAACAATGTTTTTCATTAGTTTCGCTCACTCTCGAAATCAAGCATTTTACAGCAGGTTGGAGCAGCCTGTATCTCAGCACAGGAATAAGGTAGGGAAGAATTCAAATGCTCATTTTGACTGCCTCCAGAAGTTAGATCAGATGGCAAATTGGATTTGGTGCTAGGTCTTTCCCTTTAGGTTTTACCCCAACAATGTTTTCATTAGTTTCGCTCACTCTCGAAATCAAGCATTTTACAGCAGGTTGGAGCAGCCTGTATCTCAGCACAGGAATAAGGTAGGGAAGAATTCTAAGGATCATTTTGACTGCCTCCAGAAGTTAGATCAGATGGCAAATTGGATTTGGTGCTAGGTCTTTCCCTTTAGGTTTTACCCCAACAATGTTTTCATTAGTTTCGCTCACTCTCGAAATCAAGCATTTTACAGCAGGTTGGAGCAGCCTGTATCTCAGCACAGGAATAAGGTAGGGAAGAATTCTAAGGATCATTTTGACTGCCTCCAGAAGTTAGATCAGATGGCAAATTGGATTTTGGTGCTAGGTCTTTCCCTTTAGGTTTTACCCCCAACAATGTTTTCATTAGTTTCGCTCACTCTCGAAATCAAGCATTTTACAGCAGGTTGGAGCAGCCTGTATCTCAGCACAGGAATAAGGTAGGGAAGAATTCTAAGGATCATTTTGACTGCCTCCAGAAGTTAGATCAGATGGCAAATTGGATTTGGTGCTAGGTCTTTCCCTTTAGGTTTTACCCCAACAATGTTTTCATTAGTTTCGCTCACTCTCGAAATCAAGCATTTTACAGCAGGTTGGAGCAGCCTGTATCTCAGCACAGGAATAAGGTAGGGAAGAATTCTAAGGCTCATTTTGACTGCCTCCAGAAGTTAGATCAGATGGCAAATTGGATTTGGTGCTAGGTCTTTCCCTTTAGGTTTTACCCCAACAATGTTTTCATTAGTTTCGCTCACTCTCGAAATCAAGCATTTTACAGCAGGTTGGAGCAGCCTGTATCTCAGCACAGGAATAAGGTAGGGAAGAATTCAAATGCTCATTTTGACTGCCTCCAGAAGTTAGATCAGATGGCAAATTGGATTTGGTGCTAGGTCTTTCCCTTTAGGTTTTACCCCAACAATGTTTTCATTAGTTTCGCTCACTCTCGAAATCAAGCATTTTACAGCAGGTTGGAGCAGCCTGTATCTCAGCACAGGAATAAGGTAGGGAAGAATTCTAAGGATCATTTTGACTGCCTCCAGAAGTTAGATCAGATGGCAAATTGGATTTGGTGCTAGGTCTTTCCCTTTAGGTTTTACCCCAACAATGTTTTCATTAGTTTCGCTCACTCTCGAAATCAAGCATTTTACAGCAGGTTGGAGCAGCCTGTATCTCAGCACAGGAATAAGGTAGGGAAGAATTCTAAGGCTCATTTTGGACTGCCTCCAGAAGTTAGATCAGATGGCAAATTGGATTTGGTGCTAGGTCTTTCCCTTTAGGTTTTACCCCAACAATGTTTTCATTAGTTTCGCTCACTCTCGAAATCAAGCATTTTACAGCAGGTTGGAGCAGCCTGTATCTCAGCACAGGAATAAGGTAGGGAAGAATTCTAAGGATCATTTTGACTGCCTCCAGAAGTTAGATCAGATGGCAAATTGGATTTGGTGCTAGGTCTTTCCCTTTAGGTTTTACCCCAACAATGTTTTCATTAGTTTCGCTCACTCTCGAAATCAAGCATTTTACAGCAGGTTGGAGCAGCCTGTATCTCAGCACAGGAATAAGGTAGGGAAGAATTCTAAGGCTCATTTTGACTGCCTCCAGAAGTTAGATCAGATGGCAAATTGGATTTGGTGCTAGGTCTTTCCCTTTAGGTTTTACCCCAACAATGTTTTCATTAGTTTCGCTCACTCTCGAAATCAAGCATTTTACAGCAGGTTGGAGCAGCCTGTATCTCAGCACAGGAATAAGGTAGGGAAGAATTCTAAGGATCATTTTGACTGCCTCCAGAAGTTAGATCAGATGGCAAATTGGATTTGGTGCTAGGTCCTTTCCCTTTAGGTTTTACCCCAACAATGTTTTCATTAGTTTCGCTCACTCTCGAAATCAAGCATTTTACAGCAGGTTGGAGCAGCCTGTATCTCAGCACAGGAATAAGGTAGGGAAGAATTCTAAGGCTCATTTTGACTGCCTCCAGAAGTTAGATCAGATGGCAAATTGGATTTGGTGCTAGGTCTTTCCCTTTAGGTTTTACCCCAACAATGTTTTCATTAGTTTCGCTCACTCTCGAAATCAAGCATTTTACAGCAGGTTGGAGCAGCCTGTATCTCAGCACAGGAATAAGGTAGGGAAGAATTCTAAGGATCATTTTGACTGCCTCCAGAAGTTAGATCAGATGGCAAATTGGATTTGGTGCTAGGTCTTTCCCTTTAGGTTTTACCCCAACAATGTTTTCATTAGTTTCGCTCACTCTCGAAATCAAGCATTTTACAGCAGGTTGGAGCAGCCTGTATCTCAGCACAGGAATAAGGTAGGGAAGAATTCAAATGCTCATTTTGACTGCCTCCAGAAGTTAGATCAGATGGCAAATTGGATTTGGTGCTAGGTCTTTCCCTTTAGGTTTTACCCCAACAATGTTTTCATTAGTTTCGCTCACTCTCGAAATCAAGCATTTTACAGCAGGTTGGAGCAGCCTGTATCTCAGCACAGGAATAAGGTAGGGAAGAATTCTAAGGATCATTTTGACTGCCTCCAGAAGTTAGATCAGATGGCAAATTGGATTTGGTGCTAGGTCTTTCCCTTTAGGTTTTACCCCAACAATGTTTTCATTAGTTTCGCTCACTCTCGAAATCAAGCATTTTACAGCAGGTTGGAGCAGCCTGTATCTCAGCACAGGAATAAGGTAGGGAAGAATTCAAATGCTCATTTTGACTGCCTCCAGAAGTTAGATCAGATGGCAAATTGGATTTGGTGCTAGGTCTTTCCCTTTAGGTTTTACCCCAACAATGTTTTCATTAGTTTCGCTCACTCTCGAAATCAAGCATTTTACAGCAGGTTGGAGCAGCCTGTATCTCAGCACAGGAATAAGGTAGGGAAGAATTCAAATGCTCATTTTGACTGCGTCCAGAAGTTAGATCAGATGGCAAATTGGATTTGGTGCTAGGTCTTTCCCTTTAGGTTTTACCCCAACAATGTTTTCATTAGTTTCGCTCACTCTCGAAATCAAGCATTTTACAGCAGGTTGGAGCAGCCTGTATCTCAGCACAGGAATAAGGTAGGGAAGAATTCTAAGGCTCATTTTGACTGCCTCCAGAAGTTAGATCAGATGGCAAATTGGATTTGGTGCTAGGTCTTTCCCTTTAGGTTTTACCCCAACAATGTTTTCATTAGTTTCGCTCACTCTCGAAATCAAGCATTTTACAGCAGGTTGGAGCAGCCTGTATCTCAGCACAGGAATAAGGTAGGGAAGAATTCTAAGGCTCATTTTGACTGCCTCCAGAAGTTAGATCAGATGGCAAATTGGATTTGGTGCTAGGTCTTTCCCTTTAGGTTTTACCCCAACAATGTTTTCATTAGTTTCGCTCACTCTCGAAATCAAGCATTTTACAGCAGGTTGGAGCAGCCTGTATCTCAGCACAGGAATAAGGTAGGGAAGAATTCTAAGGATCATTTTGACTGCCTCCAGAAGTTAGATCAGATGGCAAATTGGATTTGGTGCTAGGTCTTTCCCTTTAGGTTTTACCCCAACAATGTTTTCATTAGTTTCGCTCACTCTCGAAATCAAGCATTTTACAGCAGGTTGGAGCAGCCTGTATCTCAGCACAGGAATAAGGTAGGGAAGAATTCTAAGGATCATTTTGACTGCCTCCAGAAGTTAGATCAGATGGCAAATTGGATTTGGTGCTAGGTCTTTCCCTTTAGGTTTTACCCCAACAATGTTTTCATTAGTTTCGCTCACTCTCGAAATCAAGCATTTTACAGCAGGTTGGAGCAGCCTGTATCTCAGCACAGGAATAAGGTAGGGAAGAATTCTAAGGCTCATTTTGACTGCCTCCAGAAGTTAGATCAGATGGCAAATTGGATTTGGTGCTAGGTCTTTCCCTTTAGGTTTTACCCCAACAATGTTTTCATTAGTTTCGCTCACTCTCGAAATCAAGCATTTTACAGCAGGTTGGAGCAGCCTGTATCTCAGCACAGGAATAAGGTAGGGAAGAATTCAAATGCTCATTTTGACTGCCTCCAGAAGTTAGATCAGATGGCAAATTGGATTTGGTGCTAGGTCTTTCCCTTTAGGTTTTACCCCAACAATGTTTTCATTAGTTTCGCTCACTCTCGAAATCAAGCATTTTACAGCAGGTTGGAGCAGCCTGTATCTCAGCACAGGAATAAGGTAGGGAAGAATTCTAAGGCTCATTTTGACTGCCTCCAGAAGTTAGATCAGATGGCAAATTGGATTTGGTGCTAGGTCTTTCCCTTTAGGTTTTACCCCAACAATGTTTTCATTAGTTTCGCTCACTCTCGAAATCAAGCATTTTACAGCAGGTTGGAGCAGCCTGTATCTCAGCACAGGAATAAGGTAGGGAAGAATTCTAAGGATCATTTTGACTGCCTCCAGAAGTTGGATCAGATGGCAAATTGGATTTGGTGCTAGGTCTTTCCCTTTAGGTTTTACCCCAACAATGTTTTTCATTAGTTTCGCTCACTCTCGAAATCAAGCATTTTACAGCAGGTTGGAGCAGCCTGTATCTCAGCACAGGAATAAGGTAGGGAAGAATTCTAAGGCTCATTTTGACTGCCTCCAGAAGTTAGATCAGATGGCAAATTGGATTTGGTGCTAGGTCTTTCCCTTTAGGTTTTACCCCAACAATGTTTTCATTAGTTTCGCTCACTCTCGAAATCAAGCATTTTACAGCAGGTTGGAGCAGCCTGTATCTCAGCACAGGAATAAGGTAGGGAAGAATTCTAAGGATCATTTTGACTGCCTCCAGAAGTTAGATCAGATGGCAAATTGGATTTGGTGCTAGGTCTTTCCCTTTAGGTTTTACCCCAACAATGTTTTCATTAGTTTCGCTCACTCTCGAAATCAAGCATTTTACAGCAGGTTGGAGCAGCCTGTATCTCAGCACAGGAATAAGGTAGGGAAGAATTCCTAAGGATCATTTTGACTGCCTCCAGAAGTTAGATCAGATGGCAAATTGGATTTGGTGCTAGGTCTTTCCCTTTAGGTTTTACCCCAACAATGTTTTCATTAGTTTCGCTCACTCTCGAAATCAAGCATTTTACAGCAGGTTGGAGCAGCCTGTATCTCAGCACAGGAATAAGGTAGGGAAGAATTCTAAGGCTCATTTTGACTGCCTCCAGAAGTTAGATCAGATGGCAAATTGGATTTGGTGCTAGGTCTTTCCCTTTAGGTTTTACCCCAACAATGTTTTTCATTAGTTTCGCTCACTCTCGAAATCAAGCATTTTACAGCAGGTTGGAGCAGCCTGTATCTCAGCACAGGAATAAGGTAGGGAAGAATTCTAAGGCTCATTTTGACTGCCTCCAGAAATTAGATCAGATGGCAAATTGGATTTGGTGCTAGGTCTTTCCCTTTAGGTTTTACCCCAACAATGTTTTCATTAGTTTCGCTCACTCTCGAAATCAAGCATTTTACAGCAGGTTGGAGCAGCCTGTATCTCAGCACAGGAATAAGGTAGGGAAGAATTCAAATGCTCATTTTGACTGCCTCCAGAAGTTAGATCAGATGGCAAATTGGATTTGGTGCTAGGTCTTTCCCTTTAGGTTTTACCCCAACAATGTTTTCATTAGTTTCGCTCACTCTCGAAATCAAGCATTTTACAGCAGGTTGGAGCAGCCTGTATCTCAGCACAGGAATAAGGTAGGGAAGAATTCAAATGCTCATTTTGACTGCCTCCAGAAGTTAGATCAGATGGCAAATTGGATTTGGTGCTAGGTCTTTCCCTTTAGGTTTTACCCCAACAATGTTTTTCATTAGTTTCGCTCACTCTCGAAATCAAGCATTTTACAGCAGGTTGGAGCAGCCTGTATCTCAGCACAGGAATAAGGTAGGGAAGAATTCTAAGGCTCATTTTGACTGCCTCCAGAAGTTAGATCAGATGGCAAATTGGATTTGGTGCTAGGTCTTTCCCTTTAGGTTTTACCCCAACAATGTTTTCATTAGTTTCGCTCACTCTCGAAATCAAGCATTTTACAGCAGGTTGGAGCAGCCTGTATCTCAGCACAGGAATAAGGTAGGGAAGAATTCAAATGCTCATTTTGACTGCCTCCAGAAGTTAGATCAGATGGCAAATTGGATTTGGTGCTAGGTCTTTCCCTTTAGGTTTTACCCCAACAATGTTTTCATTAGTTTCGCTCACTCTCGAAATCAAGCATTTTACAGCAGGTTGGAGCAGCCTGTATCTCAGCACAGGAATAAGGTAGGGAAGAATTCAAATGCTCATTTTGACTGCCTCCAGAAGTTAGATCAGATGGCAAATTGGATTTGGTGCTAGGTCTTTCCCTTTAGGTTTTACCCCAACAATGTTTTCATTAGTTTCGCTCACTCTCGAAATCAAGCATTTTACAGCAGGTTGGAGCAGCCTGTATCTCAGCACAGGAATAAGGTAGGGAAGAATTCAAATGCTCATTTTGACTGCCTCCAGAAGTTAGATCAGATGGCAAATTGGATTTGGTGCTAGGTCTTTCCCTTTAGGTTTTACCCCAACAATGTTTTCATTAGTTTCGCTCACTCTCGAAATCAAGCATTTTACAGCAGGTTGGAGCAGCCTGTATCTCAGCACAGGAATAAGGTAGGGAAGAATTCAAATGCTCATTTTGACTGCCTCCAGAAGTTAGATCAGATGGCAAATTGGATTTGGTGCTAGGTCTTTCCCTTTAGGTTTTACCCCAACAATGTTTTCATTAGTTTCGCTCACTCTCGAAATCAAGCATTTTACAGCAGGTTGGAGCAGCCTGTATCTCAGCACAGGAATAAGGTAGGGAAGAATTCAAATGCTCATTTTGGACTGCCTCCAGAAGTTAGATCAGATGGCAAATTGGATTTGGTGCTAGGTCTTTCCCTTTAGGTTTTACCCCAACAATGTTTTCATTAGTTTCGCTCACTCTCGAAATCAAGCATTTTACAGCAGGTTGGAGCAGCCTGTATCTCAGCACAGGAATAAGGTAGGGAAGAATTCAAATGCTCATTTTGACTGCCTCCAGAAGTTAGATCAGATGGCAAATTGGATTTGGTGCTAGGTCTTTCCCTTTAGGTTTTACCCCAACAATGTTTTCATTAGTTTCGCTCACTCTCGAAATCAAGCATTTTACAGCAGGTTGGAGCAGCCTGTATCTCAGCACAGGAATAAGGTAGGGAAGAATTCAAATGCTCATTTTGACTGCCTCCAGAAGTTAGATCAGATGGCAAATTGGATTTGGTGCTAGGTCTTTCCCTTTAGGTTTTACCCCAACAATGTTTTCATTAGTTTTCGCTCACTCTCGAAATCAAGCATTTTACAGCAGGTTGGAGCAGCCTGTATCTCAGCACAGGAATAAGGTAGGGAAGAATTCAAATGCTCATTTTGACTGCCTCCAGAAGTTAGATCAGATGGCAAATTGGATTTGGTGCTAGGTCTTTCCCTTTAGGTTTTACCCCAACAATGTTTTCATTAGTTTCGCTCACTCTCGAAATCAAGCATTTTACAGCAGGTTGGAGCAGCCTGTATCTCAGCACAGGAATAAGGTAGGGAAGAATTCAAATGCTCATTTTGACTGCCTCCAGAAGTTAGATCAGATGGCAAATTGGATTTGGTGCTAGGTCTTTCCCTTTAGGTTTTACCCCAACAATGTTTTCATTAGTTTCGCTCACTCTCGAAATCAAGCATTTTACAGCAGGTTGGAGCAGCCTGTATCTCAGCACAGGGAATAAGGTAGGGAAGAATTCAAATGCTCATTTTGACTGCCTCCAGAAGTTAGATCAGATGGCAAATTGGATTTGGTGCTAGGTCTTTCCCTTTAGGTTTTACCCCAACAATGTTTTCATTAGTTTCGCTCACTCTCGAAATCAAGCATTTTACAGCAGGTTGGAGCAGCCTGTATCTCAGCACAGGAATAAGGTAGGGAAGAATTCTAAGGCTCATTTTGACTGCCTCCAGAAGTTAGATCAGATGGCAAATTGGATTTGGTGCTAGGTCTTTCCCTTTAGGTTTTACCCCAACAATGTTTTCATTAGTTTCGCTCACTCTCGAAATCAAGCATTTTACAGCAGGTTGGAGCAGCCTGTATCTCAGCACAGGAATAAGGTAGGGAAGAATTCAAATGCTCATTTTGACTGCCTCCAGAAGTTAGATCAGATGGCAAATTGGATTTGGTGCTAGGTCTTTCCCTTTAGGTTTTACCCCAACAATGTTTTCATTAGTTTCGCTCACTCTCGAAATCAAGCATTTTACAGCAGGTTGGAGCAGCCTGTATCTCAGCACAGGAATAAGGTAGGGAAGAATTCAAATGCTCATTTTGACTGCCTCCAGAAGTTAGATCAGATGGCAAATTGGATTTGGTGCTAGGTCTTTCCTTTAGGTTTTACCCCAACAATGTTTTCCATTAGTTTCGCTCACTCTCGAAATCAAGCATTTTACAGCAGGTTGGAGCAGCCTGTATCTCAGCACAGGAATAAGGTAGGGAAGAATTCTAAGGCTCATTTTGACTGCCTCCAGAAGTTAGATCAGATGGCAAATTGGATTTGGTGCTAGGTCTTTCCCTTTAGGTTTTACCCCAACAATGTTTTCATTAGTTTCGCTCACTCTCGAAATCAAGCATTTTACAGCAGGTTGGAGCAGCCTGTATCTCAGCACAGGAATAAGGTAGGGAAGAATTCAAATGCTCATTTTGACTGCCTCCAGAAGTTAGATCAGATGGCAAATTGGATTTGGTGCTAGGTCTTTCCCTTTAGGTTTTACCCCAACAATGTTTTCATTAGTTTCGCTCACTCTCGAAATCAAGCATTTTACAGCAGGTTGGAGCAGCCTGTATCTCAGCACAGGAATAAGGTAGGGAAGAATTCAAATGCTCATTTTGACTGCCTCCAGAAGTTAGATCAGATGGCAAATTGGATTTGGTGCTAGGTCTTTCCCTTTAGGTTTTACCCCAACAATGTTTTTCATTAGTTTCGCTCACTCTCGAAATCAAGCATTTTACAGCAGGTTGGAGCAGCCTGTATCTCAGCACAGGAATAAGGTAGGGAAGAATTCTAAGGCTCATTTTGACTGCCTCCAGAAGTTAGATCAGATGGCAAATTGGATTTGGTGCTAGGTCTTTCCCTTTAGGTTTTACCCCAACAATGTTTTCATTAGTTTCGCTCACTCTCGAAATCAAGCATTTTACAGCAGGTTGGAGCAGCCTGTATCTCAGCACAGGAATAAGGTAGGGAAGAATTCTAAGGATCATTTTGACTGCCTCCAGAAGTTAGATCAGATGGCAAATTGGATTTGGTGCTAGGTCTTTCCCTTTAGGTTTTACCCCAACAATGTTTTCATTAGTTTCGCTCACTCTCGAAATCAAGCATTTTACAGCAGGTTGGAGCAGCCTGTATCTCAGCACAGGAATAAGGTAGGGAAGAATTCAAATGCTCATTTTGACTGCCTCCAGAAGTTAGATCAGATGGCAAATTGGATTTGGTGCTAGGTCTTTCCCTTTAGGTTTTACCCCAACAATGTTTTCATTAGTTTCGCTCACTCTCGAAATCAAGCATTTTACAGCAGGTTGGAGCAGCCTGTATCTCAGCACAGGAATAAGGTAGGGGAAGAATTCAAATGCTCATTTTGACTGCCTCCAGAAGTTAGATCAGATGGCAAATTGGATTTGGTGCTAGGTCTTTCCCTTTAGGTTTTACCCCAACAATGTTTTCATTAGTTTCGCTCACTCTCGAAATCAAGCATTTTACAGCAGGTTGGAGCAGCCTGTATCTCAGCACAGGAATAAGGTAGGGAAGAATTCAAATGCTCATTTTGACTGCCTCCAGAAGTTAGATCAGATGGCAAATTGGATTTGGTGCTAGGTCTTTCCCTTTAGGTTTTACCCCAACAATGTTTTCATTAGTTTCGCTCACTCTCGAAATCAAGCATTTTACAGCAGGTTGGAGCAGCCTGTATCTCAGCACAGGAATAAGGTAGGGAAGAATTCTAAGGCTCATTTTGACTGCCTCCAGAAGTTAGATCAGATGGCAAATTGGATTTGGTGCTAGGTCTTTCCCTTTAGGTTTTACCCCAACAATGTTTTCATTAGTTTCGCTCACTCTCGAAATCAAGCATTTTACAGCAGGTTGGAGCAGCCTGTATCTCAGCACAGGAATAAGGTAGGGAAGAATTCAAATGCTCATTTTGACTGCCTCCAGAAGTTAGATCAGATGGCAAATTGGATTTGGTGCTAGGTCTTTCCCTTTAGGTTTTACCCCAACAATGTTTTCATTAGTTTCGCTCACTCTCGAAATCAAGCATTTTACAGCAGGTTGGAGCAGCCTGTATCTCAGCACAGGAATAAGGTAGGGAAGAATTCAAATGCTCATTTTGACTGCCTCCAGAAGTTAGATCAGATGGCAAATTGGATTTGGTGCTAGGTCTTTCCCTTTAGGTTTTACCCCAACAATGTTTTCATTAGTTTCGCTCACTCTCGAAATCAAGCATTTTACAGCAGGTTGGAGCAGCCTGTATCTCAGCACAGGAATAAGGTAGGGAAGAATTCAAATGCTCATTTTGACTGCCTCCAGAAGTTAGATCAGATGGCAAATTGGATTTGGTGCTAGGTCTTTCCCTTTAGGTTTTACCCCAACAATGTTTTCATTAGTTTCGCTCACTCTCGAAATCAAGCATTTTACAGCAGGTTGGAGCAGCCTGTATCTCAGCACAGGAATAAGGTAGGGAAGAATTCTAAGGCTCATTTTGACTGCCTCCAGAAGTTAGATCAGATGGCAAATTGGATTTGGTGCTAGGTCTTTCCCTTTAGGTTTTACCCCAACAATGTTTTCATTAGTTTCGCTCACTCTCGAAATCAAGCATTTTACAGCAGGTTGGAGCAGCCTGTATCTCAGCACAGGAATAAGGTAGGGAAGAATTCAAATGCTCATTTTGACTGCCTCCAGAAGTTAGATCAGATGGCAAATTGGATTTGGTGCTAGGTCTTTCCCTTTAGGTTTTACCCCAACAATGTTTTCATTAGTTTCGCTCACTCTCGAAATCAAGCATTTTACAGCAGGTTGGAGCAGCCTGTATCTCAGCACAGGAATAAGGTAGGGAAGAATTCAAATGCTCATTTTGACTGCCTCCAGAAGTTAGATCAGATGGCAAATTGGATTTGGTGCTAGGTCTTTCCCTTTAGGTTTTACCCCAACAATGTTTTCATTAGTTTCGCTCACTCTCGAAATCAAGCATTTTACAGCAGGTTGGAGCAGCCTGTATCTCAGCACAGGAATAAGGTAGGGAAGAATTCTAAGGCTCATTTTGACTGCCTCCAGAAGTTAGATCAGATGGCAAATTGGATTTGGTGCTAGGTCTTTCCCTTTAGGTTTTACCCCAACAATGTTTTCATTAGTTTCGCTCACTCTCGAAATCAAGCATTTTACAGCAGGTTGGAGCAGCCTGTATCTCAGCACAGGAATAAGGTAGGGAAGAATTCAAATGCTCATTTTGACTGCCTCCAGAAGTTAGATCAGATGGCAAATTGGATTTGGTGCTAGGTCTTTCCCTTTAGGTTTTACCCCAACAATGTTTTCATTAGTTTCGCTCACTCTCGAAATCAAGCATTTTACAGCAGGTTGGAGCAGCCTGTATCTCAGCACAGGAATAAGGTAGGGAAGAATTCAAATGCTCATTTTGACTGCCTCCAGAAGTTAGATCAGATGGCAAATTGGATTTGGTGCTAGGTCTTTCCCTTTAGGTTTTACCCCAACAATGTTTTCATTAGTTTCGCTCACTCTCGAAATCAAGCATTTTACAGCAGGTTGGAGCAGCCTGTATCTCAGCACAGGAATAAGGTAGGGAAGAATTCTAAGGCTCATTTTGACTGCCTCCAGAAGTTAGATCAGATGGCAAATTGGATTTGGTGCTAGGTCTTTCCCTTTAGGTTTTACCCCAACAATGTTTTCATTAGTTTCGCTCACTCTCGAAATCAAGCATTTTTACAGCAGGTTGGAGCAGCCTGTATCTCAGCACAGGAATAAGGTAGGGAAGAATTCTAAGGATCATTTTGACTGCCTCCAGAAGTTAGATCAGATGGCAAATTGGATTTGGTGCTAGGTCTTTCCCTTTAGGTTTTACCCCAACAATGTTTTCATTAGTTTCGCTCACTCTCGAAATCAAGCATTTTACAGCAGGTTGGAGCAGCCTGTATCTCAGCACAGGAATAAGGTAGGGAAGAATTCAAATGCTCATTTTGACTGCCTCCAGAAGTTAGATCAGATGGCAAATTGGATTTGGTGCTAGGTCTTTCCCTTTAGGTTTTACCCCAACAATGTTTTTCATTAGTTTCGCTCACTCTCGAAATCAAGCATTTTACAGCAGGTTGGAGCAGCCTGTATCTCAGCACAGGAATAAGGTAGGGAAGAATTCAAATGCTCATTTTGACTGCCTCCAGAAGTTAGATCAGATGGCAAATTGGATTTGGTGCTAGGTCTTTCCCTTTAGGTTTTTACCCCAACAATGTTTTCATTAGTTTCGCTCACTCTCGAAATCAAGCATTTTACAGCAGGTTGGAGCAGCCTGTATCTCAGCACAGGAATAAGGTAGGGAAGAATTCTAAGGCTCATTTTGACTGCCTCCAGAAGTTAGATCAGATGGCAAATTGGATTTGGTGCTAGGTCTTTCCCTTTAGGTTTTACCCCAACAATGTTTTCATTAGTTTCGCTCACTCTCGAAATCAAGCATTTTACAGCAGGTTGGAGCAGCCTGTATCTCAGCACAGGAATAAGGTAGGGAAGAATTCAAAGGCTCATTTTGACTGCCTCCAGAAGTTAGATCAGATGGCAAATTGGATTTGGTGCTAGGTCTTTCCCTTTAGGTTTTACCCCAACAATGTTTTCATTAGTTTCGCTCACTCTCGAAATCAAGCATTTTACAGCAGGTTGGAGCAGCCTGTATCTCAGCACAGGAATAAGGTAGGGAAGAATTCAAATGCTCATTTTGACTGCCTCCAGAAGTTAGATCAGATGGCAAATTGGATTTGGTGCTAGGTCTTTCCCTTTAGGTTTTACCCCAACAATGTTTTCATTAGTTTCGCTCACTCTCGAAATCAAGCATTTTACAGCAGGTTGGAGCAGCCTGTATCTCAGCACAGGAATAAGGTAGGGAAGAATTCAAATGCTCATTTTGACTGCCTCCAGAAGTTAGATCAGATGGCAAATTGGATTTGGTGCTAGGTCTTTCCCTTTAGGTTTTACCCCAACAATGTTTTCATTAGTTTCGCTCACTCTCGAAATCAAGCATTTTACAGCAGGTTGGAGCAGCCTGTATCTCAGCACAGGAATAAGGTAGGGAAGAATTCAAATGCTCATTTTGACTGCCTCCAGAAGTTAGATCAGATGGCAAATTGGATTTGGTGCTAGGTCTTTCCCTTTAGGTTTTACCCCAACAATGTTTTCATTAGTTTCGCTCACTCTCGAAATCAAGCATTTTACAGCAGGTTGGAGCAGCCTGTATCTCAGCACAGGAATAAGGTAGGGAAGAATTCAAATGCTCATTTTGACTGCCTCCAGAAGTTAGATCAGATGGCAAATTGGATTTGGTGCTAGGTCTTTCCCTTTAGGTTTTACCCCAACAATGTTTTCATTAGTTTCGCTCACTCTCGAAATCAAGCATTTTACAGCAGGTTGGAGCAGCCTGTATCTCAGCACAGGAATAAGGTAGGGAAGAATTCTAAGGATCATTTTGACTGCCTCCCGAAGTTAGATCAGATGGCAAATTGGATTTGGTGCTAGGTCTTTCCCTTTAGGTTTTACCCCAACAATGTTTTCATTAGTTTCGCTCACTCTCGAAATCAAGCATTTTACAGCAGGTTGGAGCAGCCTGTATCTCAGCACAGGAATAAGGTAGGGAAGAATTCAAATGCTCATTTTGACTGCCTCCAGAAGTTAGATCAGATGGCAAATTGGATTTGGTGCTAGGTCTTTCCCTTTAGGTTTTACCCCAACAATGTTTTCATTAGTTTCGCTCACTCTCGAAATCAAGCATTTTACAGCAGGTTGGAGCAGCCTGTATCTCAGCACAGGAATAAGGTAGGGAAGAATTCAAATGCTCATTTTGACTGCCTCCAGAAGTTAGATCAGATGGCAAATTGGATTTGGTGCTAGGTCTTTCCCTTTAGGTTTTACCCCAACAATGTTTTCATTAGTTTCGCTCACTCTCGAAATCAAGCATTTTACAGCAGGTTGGAGCAGCCTGTATCTCAGCACAGGAATAAGGTAGGGAAGAATTCAAATGCTCATTTTGACTGCCTCCAGAAGTTAGATCAGATGGCAAATTGGATTTGGTGCTAGGTCTTTCCCTTTAGGTTTTACCCCAACAATGTTTTCATTAGTTTCGCTCACTCTCGAAATCAAGCATTTTACAGCAGGTTGGAGCAGCCTGTATCTCAGCACAGGAATAAGGTAGGGAAGAATTCTAAGGATCATTTTGACTGCCTCCAGAAGTTAGATCAGATGGCAAATTGGATTTGGTGCTAGGTCTTTCCCTTTAGGTTTTACCCCAACAATGTTTTCATTAGTTTCGCTCACTCTCGAAATCAAGCATTTTACAGCAGGTTGGAGCAGCCTGTATCTCAGCACAGGAATAAGGTAGGGAAGAATTCTAAGGATCATTTTGACTGCCTCCAGAAGTTAGATCAGATGGCAAATTGGATTTGGTGCTAGGTCTTTCCCTTTAGGTTTTACCCCAACAATGTTTTCATTAGTTTCGCTCACTCTCGAAATCAAGCATTTTACAGCAGGTTGGAGCAGCCTGTATCTCAGCACAGGAATAAGGTAGGGAAGAATTCTAAGGATCATTTTGACTGCCTCCAGAAGTTAGATCAGATGGCAAATTGGATTTGGTGCTAGGTCTTTCCCTTTAGGTTTTACCCCCAACAATGTTTTCATTAGTTTCGCTCACTCTCGAAATCAAGCATTTTACAGCAGGTTGGAGCAGCCTGTATCTCAGCACAGGAATAAGGTAGGGAAGAATTCTAAGGCTCATTTTGACTGCCTCCAGAAGTTAGATCAGATGGCAAATTGGATTTGGTGCTAGGTCTTTCCCTTTAGGTTTTACCCCAACAATGTTTTCATTAGTTTCGCTCACTCTCGAAATCAAACATTTTACAGCAGGTTGGAGCAGCCTGTATCTCAGCACAGGAATAAGGTAGGGAAGAATTCAAATGCTCATTTTGACTGCCTCCAGAAGTTAGATCAGATGGCAAATTGGATTTGGTGCTAGGTCTTTCCCTTTAGGTTTTACCCCAACAATGTTTTCATTAGTTTCGCTCACTCTCGAAATCAAGCATTTTACAGCAGGTTGGAGCAGCCTGTATCTCAGCACAGGAATAAGGTAGGGAAGAATTCTAAGGATCATTTTGACTGCCTCCAGAAGTTAGATCAGATGGCAAATTGGATTTGGTGCTAGGTCTTTCCCTTTAGTTTTACCCCAACAATGTTTTCATTAGTTTCGCTCACTCTCGAAATCAAGCATTTTACAGCAGGTTGGAGCAGCCTGTATCTCAGCACAGGAATAAGGTAGGGAAGAATTCAAATGCTCATTTTGACTGCCTCCAGAAGTTAGATCAGATGGCAAATTGGATTTGGTGCTAGGTCTTTCCCTTTAGGTTTTACCCCAACAATGTTTTCATTAGTTTCGCTCACTCTCGAAATCAAGCATTTTACAGCAGGTTGGAGCAGCCTGTATCTCAGCACAGGAATAAGGTAGGGAAGAATTCAAATGCTCATTTTGACTGCCTCCAGAAGTTAGATCAGATGGCAAATTGGATTTGGTGCTAGGTCTTTCCCTTTAGGTTTTACCCCAACAATGTTTTCATTAGTTTCGCTCACTCTCGAAATCAAGCATTTTACAGCAGGTTGGAGCAGCCTGTATCTCAGCACAGGAATAAGGTAGGGAAGAATTCTAAGGCTCATTTTGACTGCCTCCAGAAGTTAGATCAGATGGCAAATTGGATTTGGTGCTAGGTCTTTCCCTTTAGGTTTTACCCCAACAATGTTTTCATTAGTTTCGCTCACTCTCGAAATCAAGCATTTTACAGCAGGTTGGAGCAGCCTGTATCTCAGCACAGGAATAAGGTAGGGAAGAATTCTAAGGATCATTTTGACTGCCTCCAGAAGTTAGATCAGATGGCAAATTGGATTTGGTGCTAGGTCTTTCCCTTTAGGTTTTACCCCAACAATGTTTTCATTAGTTTCGCTCACTCTCGAAATCAAGCATTTTACAGCAGGTTGGAGCAGCCTGTATCTCAGCACAGGAATAAGGTAGGGAAGAATTCTAAGGCTCATTTTGACTGCCTCCAGAAGTTAGATCAGATGGCAAATTGGATTTGGTGCTAGGTCTTTCCCTTTAGGTTTTACCCCAACAATGTTTTCATTAGTTTCGCTCACTCTCGAAATCAAGCATTTTACAGCAGGTTGGAGCAGCCTGTATCTCAGCACAGGAATAAGGTAGGGAAGAATTCTAAGGATCATTTTGACTGCCTCCAGAAGTTAGATCAGATGGCAAATTGGATTTGGTGCTAGGTCTTTCCCTTTAGGTTTTACCCCAACAATGTTTTCATTAGTTTCGCTCACTCTCGAAATCAAGCATTTTACAGCAGGTTGGAGCAGCCTGTATCTCAGCACAGGAATAAGGTAGGGAAGAATTCTAAGGATCATTTTGACTGCCTCCAGAAGTTAGATCAGATGGCAAATTGGATTTGGTGCTAGGTCTTTCCCTTTAGGTTTTACCCCCAACAATGTTTTCATTAGTTTCGCTCACTCTCGAAATCAAGCATTTTACAGCAGGTTGGAGCAGCCTGTATCTCAGCACAGGAATAAGGTAGGGAAGAATTCTAAGGATCATTTTGACTGCCTCCAGAAGTTAGATCAGATGGCAAATTGGATTTGGTGCTAGGTCTTTCCCTTTAGGTTTTACCCCAACAATGTTTTCATTAGTTTCGCTCACTCTCGAAATCAAGCATTTTACAGCAGGTTGGAGCAGCCTGTATCTCAGCACAGGAATAAGGTAGGGAAGAATTCTAAGGCTCATTTTGACTGCCTCCAGAAGTTAGATCAGATGGCAAATTGGATTTGGTGCTAGGTCTTTCCCTTTAGGTTTTACCCCAACAATGTTTTCATTAGTTTCGCTCACTCTCGAAATCAAGCATTTTACAGCAGGTTGGAGCAGCCTGTATCTCAGCACAGGAATAAGGTAGGGAAGAATTCAAATGCTCATTTTGACTGCCTCCAGAAGTTAGATCAGATGGCAAATTGGATTT